>NW_027507086.1:0-140199 GCF_052324685.1 Brachyhypopomus gauderio
AATTGCCCCTCTGGTTGCAAACAATGGGCATGTGAACTGCAGTCCCATTAGTTGAATGTGCTTTTGGCTGTAGAGGCAGGGAGTGTGGTTTGATTCCATGATAAGCCAGCAGCAGTGAGAGAAATTGTGAACATCCCAGGTGCCCCCCAGTCAAGCACCCCTTGCTATGGAAAACTATAGGCTGGGACGATGAGAATGTGCGTATGTTTTGTGAGAAGAGGAAGAAGTGCATGTTAAGTCCCCTGGAAGTGTGATTGAGTATGGGGCAGAGGATTGAAGCTGCAAGACAGGAGCAGAGTTGATGTGAAGAATGGCATGGTCTGAGAAAGATGAGAGTAAGATGTACAGCAGGCATGTGAAAGATAGGCCCCCGCGGGCCGGACCCGGCCCGTTGGATTATTTAATACGGCCCGGCATAAATTTCTGAGTATGTCAAAAAATGAATCAAGTCTCTAGCTCATTTCTATCAAAAGTTGTGATTTTTAAAAAATGAATACAAATCAAAAGCTCTCTCTGGTCGCTAGAGAAAGTAAATGACAGCATGCAGCACTGACACGAGTTAAAGCTTCAGTCAAAGGATGCAATTCCGCTATGAAGCGATTCTGCTATGAAGGATAAATTTGGGTCCGTGGAATTGAATACGTTTTATCAATATCTCGTGCCAGGTTACCCCCAAATTAACAGCCATGGCTGCATAAGTTCTATCCATGTTTGGGACTACTTATCTTTGTGAACAGGTGTTCTCTGTAATGAACAATAATAAAACAAAGCAGCGCTCAAGGTTAACAAATAAACACTTGAATGACATTGTTAAATGTGCTGCTACTCAGGATTTGACACCTAATATCGATGCAACTTGTGAAGGCAAAAAGATGCCAAGTTACAGGAGCCAGCAGCAGCAAGTAGACTGCAGGAATGCAGTGAGAGAGAGAGAAAAAAAAGTGTGATGACACGAAATTTGTTTGCACTCATGAATACAGATCATTAAAAATAAGATTCATCTGGTTTCATATTAAAGATAATTAATATTGTGCAGTATGTTCTCAGCTTCAGTAGGCCCAGCCTAGTAGTTTGATCTGATGTAGTCTAATTTTATTACCCATGCACTGCTATAACTTTTATTTGTATTTCTTTTTTTATTTATTTCAAAGCAGTATGACTATTAAGGCGAAAATGTTTTTTTCATAGCTCCCACTTGAGTTTGTTAATGTGGTGAGTTGCTTCAGGTATAAAACTGCATTCACTCAACTGTTAAAATAAACCAGTTGTTAACACATTCACCGTCAAACATGAAAATCTTTTTTTTTTTCATTGTTTTAATGTGTTGTGCTTAGAAAAGATCCCTTTTCATCCATGATTATAAAATGTAGGCTGAATGATAAAGCATAGTACTGAAAAATAAAGCGAAATATTTGGAGTTGATTTGTAGTTACTGATCCGGCTCACCTAAGAACAGAAGGTCTGGATCCGGCCCCACAGCCAAACTGAGTTTGACATGCCTGATCTACACGTTTCCATGAGGCAAACCATGTTCGAGGACATACTTCTGCAGATAATTTGGCAGAGAGAATCTACAGGGGAACTGTCCAGACCAAGGACATGAGGGGAGGAATTCATATGGAGCCAGTTGCAGTTCAAGAGTACTGCATTCTGAAAAATGTGAATTATTCACCATGTGGGTTTGTCATTCACCCTGATGCTCCATGGCTGGGTTGTTCCCCTGATGGAGTAATCTTCGATCCCTCTGAGAATCCACCATTTGGACTCTTAGAAGTCAAATGCCCCAACATTCAGAGTTATGTGGACTGCCCCTATCTGAAAATGTCAAGCGGTGCTTTGAAACTTCGGAGGCAACACAAGTACTGCTGGCAAGTTCAGGGACAGATCCTCTTGACTGGTTTAGAATGGTGTGATTTTGTTGTGTGTGCTCAGGAGGACACACTAGTTGAGCGAGTTTACAAAAATCAAGAAGTGATGCACACCATTAGAGAAAAAGCGGATCATTTTTTCTTTTACCATTACATACAAAAGTGTTTGCAGTAAAACATAAATACAATGATTACCTGTATAGTGTCAGATTAATTATCTGTTGTTCATTAAGAAGTGATTTGTTTGTTTTTTCTGTCAATGCATTAATTCCACTGTTTTTATGTCTTCCTTTAAGTGCAGACATAAAAAAAATATGAGAAGGATTTTTGATTCTCCAAGCCAAGGTTTATTACAGCAGGTTATTAAGACCAGTAATATTAAAGCATCAAAACATATTTACATATTTTCGATATTTAAATGCATACATTCTAAAATTTGCTCCATGTCTTTACAAGTGGTCCATTCTGATAGTTCACAAGCAGACAAGATACAGTAAATAGCTGATTTATGCTGCCTGAAATAGACATGGGGATGACGGTGTCAAACAATTTGTGCTCCTTTACTCGTCGGATGCACCGTTCAACATGTACCCTGAGCCTGGCTACGGACTGTGTGTGTTTTACGTCATGTGCAGACATTCGTGTGCACCTTTTCAGGAAAACTGGCCTGTGGATCTTACATGGTACAAGATCGTCTACCAGGAAGCCCTTATCCACCATTATTGCCATGTCAGGGGTAAGTAGAGGAATAATTCCTGACTGTCTGAACATCTCCCTGTCACTAATAGACCCAGCATAGAGTCCAGACACAAAGGTTATGGCACCATGGGGTGCCATTCCAATTAAGGCCTTGAAGGTACAATGAGACTTATAATTGGAAAAGACTTCACTCTGTAACAGCAGGGATGATGGTGTTTGGCAGCAGAGCTCTGTACAATCCAGGATAACTTGTGTGTCCTGAAAATTCCCAAACTCCTCTGGCAGGTAGGCCTGTACTTTGTCTTTGGGCATCCAAATGCAGACAGACCCTAAAAGAAACTGTAGGTTTGGAGTTGGTGACCCGTATCATCTGATGTGTTGCAGGTTCAATCAGTTCCCAGAAGGCCATCAGGTGGTTGTAGGTTGCAAACCTGCAAAGACAGTAGATGGATTATTAAGATACACTGATCAAAAACTAATCAGTCATATCCAGTATTTTTGTTCAGAAGCTCACCTTTTTAGATCATTTTAACTCTATTGTGCACACATTCCAGGCGGCCATTTTTAAAATTCCTCAGATTCCCGACATAGTCCACTATAAAACTAGATATCTCAAGTTGTACATATAGGGAAATGATAATTCATGGCTCAAACTGAAGTAGACAGTTGGGGGAACATATTGATTCACTTCAATACCATATTCCTTGGTTTGTTTTATTTTAGAACCTCTATTACAGATGCTAATATGCCAGGAATGTCAGAAATGCACTTGACCTTGAGCATCACAAGCATGTATATTCACATAGCTCCATTCCATTCAGTCTATAAATTTGAAATATATTTCGCTATGGTCTTTTCTAATAACACAGAAAAAATGGAGCAAATCCATGCAAGCATTGCAAAGTTATTCCACTTTGTTCCAAGGAATGTCAAGTTCAACATTCCAATGTATGCCACAGCCAGTACACACCCTTGGCCAACCAAGCCAACATGCTAACAAATTCCATACACGAAACCGATGAGCTATTTCAAACAACAACGTTGCACATATTACAGAAAGACCAGAAAATTCCAATGAATAAATTCCATGTCCAATTATGAACGTTATATGATATGACATTTATGTCCAATATAGTCCGACAGGCTATGCAAGCTACCGTAGCCAACTCCGGTAGCATCCGACACGATACAGAGTACTCCAGCACTCAAAAGCTCCAATACTAAACATTAGATTATAGACAGTATTAGAATATATATTTTGTACAATATCGCTTATGAAAAATTATCAATTTTTACTCACGAGTACACCGAGTCGCGTCGTAGCGGGTGTACGGTCTCACTTCCGGGTTGGCGAAAATGCCGAAAATTGCTCATATATTCCATAAAAAGTTATCGGTTTATGTTCAAAAGTATCCACAATCAGAATAAAAACGAACAAAATAATCCACGACTGCTTCAGTTTCGCCGAATAGTGTGTTCTGGGGAGCTTGGCTTAGGTTAGCAAAGGTTAGCTTATGTTGCTATGCTAGCGGACCCACATTGGAAATGAAGCGCGACTTTCCGAGGGCTCAATAAAAAAATATAATTGAGCAATCGTGGCAAATGAGGGCTGGTTAGCTTCAGAAGGAAGTAAAGTATTGGTTAGAAGAGCTTCCAATCACTTGTAAGGCTCCAGCTTGTCTCTGTGGACTGATAAGTTGGTGCACTTGCAGTCAACACGAGCGAAGTGTGGCCAGGGTTGGCAGGTGGTACATAAATATTCCGGCCAAAGTCAGTGTAAAATGCGCCCGTCAGAAGCCAAAAGTAGCCCAAAGTGTTAGAGTGTTAAAATTGAGACTATTTAAGTATTATATCGCCATGGATTGTTATTGTTGACTTGTAAGTCCCGCGGTGGGCCAAGTGAAAAGTAGCCCAAAAACGAAAAACTTTGAAGGAGTTTCAAACAAGCCCAATTTGGAGTGAAAACCGCGAATCTGGCAACCGGGTTTAGACCGTATGTGCAGGATATAAAGCGCTGCAAATTCATATATGTTTCGAGGACGGTATGCCAAAAAGTATATTAACCTAAATATATTTTAGGAAACAGAATAGTCCTATATTACATATATTCTAGTTCTACATTAACTGTTCAAACATTATTCCATTTTTCCCTGTGCAAAAATAAGATTTCGCTACCACAATGCATTACTATTTTGCATAAACCAATCAGCTTCAAGTCGGCATATGACGCCCGCTGACGATTCTAGGAAGTAAACAGGAAACTAACGAGCTAACTGAATATCTTTGGACTGGCTTGATCAAATTTGACAATTAAGGCATCTTTTTTTAGTTATATTGTGCTGCATCTAATAAAGTATGGTTAGCAAACGCTTCCTCGTATCCATGTTAACGTTAGTGATTGTATCAATAAATTTACCTTCACAGACCAGAAGCTATTACTTACTATTGAGATGTTTGTTTTAGCTAGCTAACTATGAAGCTGCTGTGTAAGTAGCATATCATTACATTTTTATTTTTATTCATCTTCCCCCCTGCACAGTGTCAATGAAAAACAAGGTGACAGGAGAGGTCCGCGTGAGGGCAGTTTGTCATAGGTCTATGAGGAAAAGTGAAAAGCCACATGACTTGAGAGTAGGATCAATGGTTACACACACACACAAGTGTTTGTGTATATATGTATGTATGTATGTATGTACAAACATGCACTAATCAGTCATAACAATTACTGTTTTTTCGCAAGATATTTAAATATGGCAGTCTGAACTAAAGAAGCAAAAGCAGCCTTAATCCTGTGGTCTTTGCTGAATAAGACTTCCAGGGACTTCACATACAGTTGTTCCTGTTCTGGCAAAACAAAATATCCTGTTCTCACTCAACAAAATATTGGGCGCAGTGGGGGGCGCAAAATTATTCTCATCTATTAATGGGGGGCACGGCAGAAAACGTTTGGGAACCACTCCTTTAATGTATAAGTGTATAGAAGTGTATAACCACTACATCAGATTACTGCCATAATATAAGCAAAGCTGATTAAATATTGAAGGTGTGGTCATCTCCAATCACACCCTTCACTAATCACATTGACTAAATCTATAGCATCAATAAAACATGGTATTTGGTGCCCAAGCTTTTGCATGTGCCTACATATTTTATCTCTCTACCTTCAGTGAATTAAAGTGGATGTGTACAGTCAACTAATTTGGGAAACTTTACCTGACTTATTTATTTTTGCTCAATTACTGCTGTTCAATAAAATGTTAACAGATATTTTAATATATTTTTTCTCCTTAGATGGTGTTAAAACACTCGAGCCCTGTCATTTTGGTGAGCACCCATTGCTCCTGTGTGGCAGGATGTGCCCTGTGCAATCATTTGGTTGCCCTTCTTTATCAGACTGCACACTATTCTCAGCTAGATATTCCTGCTGTACCCCCAGTCCAAAGCTGCACAGACACCGAGCAGCGAGTTACCTAGCATGTCAGTTTGTATGTCACATGTATGTTCATCCATATGTAGCCACCATTAAAACAGTGCTAAATGTGTCCCTACTTTTAGGGTGTGAAGCCGGGACCCGTTGGAGAAATGGAGGTTCGAAAACCAAGGAATTCAACTGCTGACTGTGTGAGGTTATATATATATATATATATATATATATATATATATATATATATATATATATATATATATATATATATATAAGTTATCTTTTAAACCTTATATTCAACATCTAATTAAAAAGCTTAGACTTTTGTTAGGTTTTTATTATAGAAATAAATCTTGTTTTTCTTTTATTGTAAAAAAGAAGTTAGTTGAAGCAACGTTCATGCCTGTATTAGATTATGGAGATATTTTGTATATGAATGCTCCTGTGCACTGTTTGAGCATACTGGACAGTGTGTATCATAGTGCTTTGCGATTTATAACAAACTGTCGACCTCTTACTCATCATTGTTTGTTATATACAAAAGTGAATTGGACTTCGTTGCAGGCACGACGTTTTGCACATTGGTATGTTTTTATTTACAAAGCACTAATTGGGAATTTGCCTAATTATTTATGTTGTCTTCTGAATAGAAGGCAAAGTCTGCTCAGTCTTCGTTCGAGTGAGTTTTTGCAACTTGCTGTTCCTAGAGCTCGAACAGAGCTAGGAAAGACTGCTTTTAGTTTTGCTGCTCCATACACATGGAACCGGTTACAGGCTGATATAAAAATCAAGGACCTTGTTTCTTTGAACAGATTTAAGACTCTGATAAAATCAGTCAGGTCCAGATCATCTGTGTGTGCGTGTTTTAATAAATTTTATGTGAGATTTTGAATGTATCTTGAATGTTGTAATTTGTGCTGCTGCTCGGTCTCTCTTGGCCAGGTCTCTCTTGTAAAAGAGATCTTGTATCTCAAGGGACTAACCTGGTTAAATAAAGGCAAATAAAAAAATAAAAAAATATTACCTTTGATCCATGTGATGTGTAATGAAGTTTAGATTATATTGTGGCAGTAATTTGATTAAATGGTTATACACGTTTTTGCTTTTAATATTTTTCAGAAGTTGACATTATAAAGCGTTGGATGGAGAAATGCCCAATGTTGCCATGCTAAGAGTGTGAGAGGTCTATAAGAAGTTTTAGTCCTGTAATTGCCCCTCTGGTTGCAACAATGGGCATGTGAACTGCAGTCCCATTAGTTGAATGTGCTTTTGGGCCTGTAGAGGCAGGGAGTGTGGTTTGATTCCATGATAAGCCAGCAGCAGTGAGAGAAATTGTGAACATCCCAGGTGCCCCCAGTCAAGCACCCCTTGCTATGGAAAACTATAGGCTGGGACGATGAGAATGTGCGTATGTTTTGTGAGAAGAGGAAGAAGTGCATGTTAAGTCCCTGGAAGTGTGATTGAGTATGGGGCAGAGGATTGAAGCTGCAAGACAGGAGCAGAGTTGATGTGAAGAATGGCATGGTCTGAGAAAGATGAGAGTAAGATGTACAGCAGGCATGTGAAAGATAGGGCCCCGCGGGCCGGACCCGGCCCGTTGGATTATTTAATACGGCCCGGCATAAATTTCTGAGTATGTCAAAAAATGAATCAAGTCTCTAGCTCATTTCTATCAAAAGTTGTGATTTTTAAAAAATGAATACAAATCAAAAGCTCTCTCTGGTCGCTAGAGGAAAGTAAATGACAGCATGCAGCACTGACACGAGTTAAAGCTTCAGTCAAAGGATGCAATTCCGCTATGAAGCGATTCTGCTATGAAGGATAAATTTGGGTCCGTGGAATTGAATACGTTTTATCAATATCTCGTGCCAGGTTACCCCAAATTAACAGCCATGGCTGCATAAGTTCTATCCATGTTTGGGACTACTTATCTTTGTGAACAGGTGTTCTCTGTAATGAACAATAATAAAACAAAGCAGCGCTCAAGGTTAACAAATAAACACTTGAATGACATTGTTAAATGTGCTGCTACTCAGGATTTGACACCTAATATCGATGCACTTGTGAAGGCAAAAAGATGCCAAGTTACAGGAGCCAGCAGCAGCAAGTAGACTGCAGGAATGCAGTGAGAGAGAGAGAAAAAAAAGTGTGATGACACGAAATTTGTTTGCACTCATGAATACAGATCATTAAAAATAAGATTCATCTGGTTTCATATTAAAGATAATTAATATTGTGCAGTATGTTCTCAGCTTCAGTAGGCCCAGCCTAGTAGTTTGATCTGATGTAGTCTAATTTTATTACCCATGCACTGCTATAACTTTTATTTGTATTTCTTTTTTTATTTATTTCAAAGCAGTATGACTATTAAGGCGAAAATGTTTTTTTCATAGCTCCCACTTGAGTTTGTTAATGTGGTGAGTTGCTTCAGGTATAAAACTGCATTCACTCAACTGTTAAAATAAACCAGTTGTTAACACATTCACCGTCAAACATGAAAATCTTTTTTTTTTTCATTGTTTTAATGTGTTGTGCTTAGAAAAGATCCCTTTTCATCCATGATTATAAAATGTAGGCTGAATGATAAAGCATAGTACTGAAAAATAAAGCGAAATATTTGGAGTTGATTTGTAGTTACTGATCCGGCTCACCTAAGAACAGAAGGTCTGGATCCGGCCCCACAGCCAAACTGAGTTTGACATGCCTGATCTACACGTTTCCATGAGGCAAACCATGTTCGAGGACATACTTCTGCAGATAATTTGGCAGAGAGAATCTACAGGGGAACTGTCCAGACCAAGGACATGAGGGGAGGAATTCATATGGAGCCAGTTGCAGTTCAAGAGTACTGCATTCTGAAAAATGTGAATTATTCACCATGTGGGTTTGTCATTCACCCTGATGCTCCATGGCTGGGTTGTTCCCCTGATGGAGTAATCTTCGATCCCTCTGAGAATCCACCATTTGGACTCTTAGAAGTCAAATGCCCCAACATTCAGAGTTATGTGGACTGCCCCTATCTGAAAATGTCAAGCGGTGCTTTGAAACTTCGGAGGCAACACAAGTACTGCTGGCAAGTTCAGGGACAGATCCTCTTGACTGGTTTAGAATGGTGTGATTTTGTTGTGTGTGCTCAGGAGGACACACTAGTTGAGCGAGTTTACAAAAATCAAGAAGTGATGCACACCATTAGAGAAAAAGCGGATCATTTTTTCTTTTACCATTACATACAAAAGTGTTTGCAGTAAAACATAAATACAATGATTACCTGTATAGTGTCAGATTAATTATCTGTTGTTCATTAAGAAGTGATTTGTTTGTTTTTTCTGTCAATGCATTAATTCCACTGTTTTTATGTCTTCCTTTAAGTGCAGACATAAAAAAAATATGAGAAGGATTTTTGATTCTCCAAGCCAAGGTTTATTACAGCAGGTTATTAAGACCAGTAATATTAAAGCATCAAAACATATTTACATATTTTCGATATTTAAATGCATACATTCTAAAATTTGCTCCATGTCTTTACAAGTGGTCCATTCTGATAGTTCACAAGCAGACAAGATACAGTAAATAGCTGATTTATGCTGCCTGAAATAGACATGGGGATGACGGTGTCAAACAATTTGTGCTCCTTTACTCGTCGGATGCACCGTTCAACATGTACCCTGAGCCTGGCTACGGACTGTGTGTGTTTTACGTCATGTGCAGACATTCGTGTGCACCTTTTCAGGAAAACTGGCCTGTGGATCTTACATGGTACAAGATCGTCTACCAGGAAGCCCTTATCCACCATTATTGCCATGTCAGGGGTAAGTAGAGGAATAATTCCTGACTGTCTGAACATCTCCCTGTCACTAATAGACCCAGCATAGAGTCCAGACACAAAGGTTATGGCACCATGGGGTGCCATTCCAATTAAGGCCTTGAAGGTACAATGAGACTTATAATTGGAAAAGACTTCACTCTGTAACAGCAGGGATGATGGTGTTTGGCAGCAGAGCTCTGTACAATCCAGGATAACTTGTGTGTCCTGAAAATTCCCAAACTCCTCTGGCAGGTAGGCCTGTACTTTGTCTTTGGGCATCCAAATGCAGACAGACCCTAAAAGAAACTGTAGGTTTGGAGTTGGTGACCCGTATCATCTGATGTGTTGCAGGTTCAATCAGTTCCCAGAAGGCCATCAGGTGGTTGTAGGTTGCAAACCTGCAAAGACAGTAGATGGATTATTAAGATACACTGATCAAAAACTAATCAGTCATATCCAGTATTTTTGTTCAGAAGCTCACCTTTTTAGATCATTTTAACTCTATTGTGCACACATTCCAGGCGGCCATTTTTAAAATTCCTCAGATTCCCGACATAGTCCACTATAAAACTAGATATCTCAAGTTGTACATATAGGGAAATGATAATTCATGGCTCAAACTGAAGTAGACAGTTGGGGGAACATATTGATTCACTTCAATACCATATTCCTTGGTTTGTTTTATTTTAGAACCTCTATTACAGATGCTAATATGCCAGGAATGTCAGAAATGCACTTGACCTTGAGCATCACAAGCATGTATATTCACATAGCTCCATTCCATTCAGTCTATAAATTTGAAATATATTTCGCTATGGTCTTTTCTAATAACACAGAAAAAATGGAGCAAATCAATGCAAGCATTGCAAAGTTATTCCACTTTGTTCCAAGGAATGTCAAGTTCAACATTCCAATGTATGCCACAGCCAGTACACACCCTTGGCCAACCAAGCCAACATGCTAACAAATTCCATACACGAAACCGATGAGCTATTTCAAACAACAACGTTGCACATATTACAGAAAGACCAGAAAATTCCAATGAATAAATTCCATGTCCAATTATGAACGTTATATGATATGACATTTATGTCCAATATAGTCCGACAGGCTATGCAAGCTACCGTAGCCAACTCCGGTAGCATCCGACACGATACAGAGTACTCCAGCACTCAAAAGCTCCAATACTAAACATTAGATTATAGACAGTATTAGAATATATATTTTGTACAATATCGCTTATGAAAAATTATCAATTTTTACTCACGAGTACACCGAGTCGCGTCGTAGCGGGTGTACGGTCTCACTTCCGGGTTGGCGAAAATGCCGAAAATTGCTCATATATTCCATAAAAAGTTATCGGTTTATGTTCAAAAGTATCCACAATCAGAATAAAAACGAACAAAATAATCCACGACTGCTTCAGTTTCGCCGAATAGTGTGTTCTGGGGAGCTTGGCTTAGGTTAGCAAAGGTTAGCTTATGTTGCTATGCTAGCGGACCCACATTGGAAATGAAGCGCGACTTTCCGAGGGCTCAATAAAAAAATATAATTGAGCAATCGTGGCAAATGAGGGCTGGTTAGCTTCAGAAGGAAGTAAAGTATTGGTTAGAAGAGCTTCCAATCACTTGTAAGGCTCCAGCTTGTCTCTGTGGACTGATAAGTTGGTGCACTTGCAGTCAACACGAGCGAAGTGTGGCCAGGGTTGGCAGGTGGTACATAAATATTCCGGCCAAAGTCAGTGTAAAATGCGCCCGTCAGAAGCCAAAAGTAGCCCAAAGTGTTAGAGTGTTAAAATTGAGACTATTTAAGTATTATATCGCCATGGATTGTTATTGTTGACTTGTAAGTCCCGCGGTGGGCCAAGTGAAAAGTAGCCCAAAAACGAAAAACTTTGAAGGAGTTTCAAACAAGCCCAATTTGGAGTGAAAACGGCGAATCTGGCAACCGGGTTTAGACCGTATGTGCAGGATATAAAGCGCTGCAAATTCATATATGTTTCGAGGACGGTATGCCAAAAAGTATATTAACCTAAATATATTTTAGGAAACAGAATAGTCCTATATTACATATATTCTAGTTCTACATTAACTGTTCAAACATTATTCCATTTTTCCCTGTGCAAAAATAAGATTTCGCTACCACAATGCATTACTATTTTGCATAAACCAATCAGCTTCAAGTCGGCATATGACGCCCGCTGACGATTCTAGGAAGTAAACAGGAAACTAACGAGCTAACTGAATATCTTTGGACTGGCTTGATCAAATTTGACAATTAAGGCATCTTTTTTTAGTTATATTGTGCTGCATCTAATAAAGTATGGTTAGCAAACGCTTCCTCGTATCCATGTTAACGTTAGTGATTGTATCAATAAATTTACCTTCACAGACCAGAAGCTATTACTTACTATTGAGATGTTTGTTTTAGCTAGCTAACTATGAAGCTGCTGTGTAAGTAGCATATCATTACATTTTTATTTTTATTCATCTTCCCCCCTGCACAGTGTCAATGAAAAACAAGGTGACAGGAGAGGTCCGCGTGAGGGCAGTTTGTCATAGGTCTATGAGGAAAAGTGAAAAGCCACATGACTTGAGAGTAGGATCAATGGTTACACACACACACAAGTGTTTGTGTATATATGTATGTATGTATGTATGTACAAACATGCACTAATCAGTCATAACAATTACTGTTTTTTCGCAAGATATTTAAATATGGCAGTCTGAACTAAAGAAGCAAAAGCAGCCTTAATCCTGTGGTCTTTGCTGAATAAGACTTCCAGGGACTTCACATACAGTTGTTCCTGTTCTGGCAAAACAAAATATCCTGTTCTCACTCAACAAAATATTGGGCGCAGTGGGGGGCGCAAAATTATTCTCATCTATTAATGGGGGGCACGGCAGAAAACGTTTGGGAACAACTCCTTTAATGTATAAGTGTATAGAAGTGTATAACCACTACATCAGATTACTGCCATAATATAAGCAAAGCTGATTAAATATTGAAGGTGTGGTCATCTCCAATCACACCCTTCACTAATCACATTGACTAAATCTATAGCATCAATAAAACATGGTATTTGGTGCCCAAGCTTTTGCATGTGCCTACATATTTTATCTCTCTACCTTCAGTGAATTAAAGTGGATGTGTACAGTCAACTAATTTGGGAAACTTTACCTGACTTATTTATTTTTGCTCAATTACTGCTGTTCAATAAAATGTTAACAGATATTTTAATATATTTTTTCTCCTTAGATGGTGTTAAAACACTCGAGCCCTGTCATTTTGGTGAGCACCCATTGCTCCTGTGTGGCAGGATGTGCCCTGTGCAATCATTTGGTTGCCCTTCTTTATCAGACTGCACACTATTCTCAGCTAGATATTCCTGCTGTACCCCCAGTCCAAAGCTGCACAGACACCGAGCAGCGAGTTACCTAGCATGTCAGTTTGTATGTCACATGTATGTTCATCCATATGTAGCCACCATTAAAACAGTGCTAAATGTGTCCCTACTTTTAGGGTGTGAAGCCGGGACCCGTTGGAGAAATGGAGGTTCGAAAACCAAGGAATTCAACTGCTGACTGTGTGAGGTTATATATATATAAGTTATCTTTTAAACCTTATATTCAACATCTAATTAAAAAGCTTAGACTTTTGTTAGGTTTTTATTATAGAAATAAATCTTGTTTTTCTTTTATTGTAAAAAAGAAGTTAGTTGAAGCAACGTTCATGCCTGTATTAGATTATGGAGATATTTTGTATATGAATGCTCCTGTGCACTGTTTGAGCATACTGGACAGTGTGTATCATAGTGCTTTGCGATTTATAACAAACTGTCGACCTCTTACTCATCATTGTTTGTTATATACAAAAGTGAATTGGACTTCGTTGCAGGCACGACGTTTTGCACATTGGTATGTTTTTATTTACAAAGCACTAATTGGGAATTTGCCTAATTATTTATGTTGTCTTCTGAATAGAAGGCAAAGTCTGCTCAGTCTTCGTTCGAGTGAGTTTTTGCAACTTGCTGTTCCTAGAGCTCGAACAGAGCTAGGAAAGACTGCTTTTAGTTTTGCTGCTCCATACACATGGAACCGGTTACAGGCTGATATAAAAATCAAGGACCTTGTTTCTTTGAACAGATTTAAGACTCTGATAAAATCAGTCAGGTCCAGATCATCTGTGTGTGCGTGTTTTAATAAATTTTATGTGAGATTTTGAATGTATCTTGAATGTTGTAATTTGTGCTGCTGCTCGGTCTCTCTTGGCCAGGTCTCTCTTGTAAAAGAGATCTTGTATCTCAAGGGACTAACCTGGTTAAATAAAGGCAAATAAAAAAATAAAAAAATATTACCTTTGATCCATGTGATGTGTAATGAAGTTTAGATTATATTGTGGCAGTAATTTGATTAAATGGTTATACACGTTTTTGCTTTTAATATTTTTCAGAAGTTGACAATATAAAGCGTTGGATGGAGAAATGCCCAATGTTGCCATGCTAAGAGTGTGAGAGGTCTATAAGAAGTTTTAGTCCTGTAATTGCCCCTCTGGTTGCAACAATGGGCATGTGAACTGCAGTCCCATTAGTTGAATGTGCTTTTGGGCCTGTAGAGGCAGGGAGTGTGGTTTGATTCCATGATAAGCCAGCAGCAGTGAGAGAAATTGTGAACATCCCAGGTGCCCCCAGTCAAGCACCCCTTGCTATGGAAAACTATAGGCTGGGACGATGAGAATGTGCGTATGTTTTGTGAGAAGAGGAAGAAGTGCATGTTAAGTCCCTGGAAGTGTGATTGAGCATGGGGCAGAGGATTGAAGCTGCAAGACAGGAGCAGAGTTGATGTGAAGAATGGCATGGTCTGAGAAAGATGAGAGTAAGATGTACAGCAGGCATGTGAAAGATAGGGCCCCGCGGGCCGGACCCGGCCCGTTGGATTATTTAATACGGCCCGGCATAAATTTCTGAGTATGTCAAAAAATGAATCAAGTCTCTAGCTCATTTCTATCAAAAGTTGTGATTTTAAAAAAATGAATACAAATCAAAAGCTCTCTCTGGTCGCTAGAGGAAAGTAAATGACAGCATGCAGCACTGACACGAGTTAAAGCTTCAGTCAAAGGATGCAATTCCGCTATGAAGCGATTCTGCTATGAAGGATAAATTTGGGTCCGTGGAATTGAATACGTTTTATCAATATCTCGTGCCAGGTTACCCCAAATTAACAGCCATGGCTGCATAAGTTCTATCCATGTTTGGGACTACTTATCTTTGTGAACAGGTGTTCTCTGTAATGAACAATAATAAAACAAAGCAGCGCTCAAGGTTAACAAATAAACACTTGAATGACATTGTTAAATGTGCTGCTACTCAGGATTTGACACCTAATATCGATGCACTTGTGAAGGCAAAAAGATGCCAAGTTACAGGAGCCAGCAGCAGCAAGTAGACTGCAGGAATGCAGTGAGAGAGAGAGAAAAAAAAGTGTGATGACACGAAATTTGTTTGCACTCATGAATACAGATCATTAAAAATAAGATTCATCTGGTTTCATATTAAAGATAATTAATATTGTGCAGTATGTTCTCAGCTTCAGTAGGCCCAGCCTAGTAGTTTGATCTGATGTAGTCTAATTTTATTACCCATGCACTGCTATAACTTTTATTTGTATTTCTTTTTTTATTTATTTCAAAGCAGTATGACTATTAAGGCGAAAATGTTTTTTTCATAGCTCCCACTTGAGTTTGTTAATGTGGTGAGTTGCTTCAGGTATAAAACTGCATTCACTCAACTGTTAAAATAAACCAGTTGTTAACACATTCACCGTCAAACATGAAAATCTTTTTTTTTTTCATTGTTTTAATGTGTTGTGCTTAGAAAAGATCCCTTTTCATCCATGATTATAAAATGTAGGCTGAATGATAAAGCATAGTACTGAAAAATAAAGCGAAATATTTGGAGTTGATTTGTAGTTACTGATCCGGCTCACCTAAGAACAGAAGGTCTGGATCCGGCCCCACAGCCAAACTGAGTTTGACATGCCTGATCTACACGTTTCCATGAGGCAAACCATGTTCGAGGACATACTTCTGCAGATAATTTGGCAGAGAGAATCTACAGGGGAACTGTCCAGACCAAGGACATGAGGGGAGGAATTCATATGGAGCCAGTTGCAGTTCAAGAGTACTGCATTCTGAAAAATGTGAATTATTCACCATGTGGGTTTGTCATTCACCCTGATGCTCCATGGCTGGGTTGTTCCCCTGATGGAGTAATCTTCGATCCCTCTGAGAATCCACCATTTGGACTCTTAGAAGTCAAATGCCCCAACATTCAGAGTTATGTGGACTGCCCCTATCTGAAAATGTCAAGCGGTGCTTTGAAACTTCGGAGGCAACACAAGTACTGCTGGCAAGTTCAGGGACAGATCCTCTTGACTGGTTTAGAATGGTGTGATTTTGTTGTGTGTGCTCAGGAGGACACACTAGTTGAGCGAATTTACAAAAATCAAGAAGTGATGCACACCATTAGAGAAAAAGCGGATCATTTTTTCTTTTACCATTACATACAAAAGTGTTTGCAGTAAAACATAAATACAATGATTACCTGTATAGTGTCAGATTAATTATCTGTTGTTCATTAAGAAGTGATTTGTTTGTTTTTTCTGTCAATGCATTAATTCCACTGTTTTTATGTCTTCCTTTAAGTGCAGACATAAAAAAAATATGAGAAGGATTTTTGATTCTCCAAGCCAAGGTTTATTACAGCAGGTTATTAAGACCAGTAATATTAAAGCATCAAAACATATTTACATATTTTCGATATTTAAATGCATACATTCTAAAATTTGCTCCATGTCTTTACAAGTGGTCCATTCTGATAGTTCACAAGCAGACAAGATACAGTAAATAGCTGATTTATGCTGCCTGAAATAGACATGGGGATGACGGTGTCAAACAATTTGTGCTCCTTTACTCGTCGGATGCACCGTTCAACATGTACCCTGAGCCTGGCTACGGACTGTGTGTGTTTTACGTCATGTGCAGACATTCGTGTGCACCTTTTCAGGAAAACTGGCCTGTGGATCTTACATGGTACAAGATCGTCTACCAGGAAGCCCTTATCCACCATTATTGCCATGTCAGGGGTAAGTAGAGGAATAATTCCTGACTGTCTGAACATCTCCCTGTCACTAATAGACCCAGCATAGAGTCCAGACACAAAGGTTATGGCACCATGGGGTGCCATTCCAATTAAGGCCTTGAAGGTACAATGAGACTTATAATTGGAAAAGACTTCACTCTGTAACAGCAGGGATGATGGTGTTTGGCAGCAGAGCTCTGTACAATCCAGGATAACTTGTGTGTCCTGAAAATTCCCAAACTCCTCTGGCAGGTAGGCCTGTACTTTGTCTTTGGGCATCCAAATGCAGACAGACCCTAAAAGAAACTGTAGGTTTGGAGTTGGTGACCCGTATCATCTGATGTGTTGCAGGTTCAATCAGTTCCCAGAAGGCCATCAGGTGGTTGTAGGTTGCAAACCTGCAAAGACAGTAGATGGATTATTAAGATACACTGATCAAAAACTAATCAGTCATATCCAGTATTTTTGTTCAGAAGCTCACCTTTTTAGATCATTTTAACTCTATTGTGCACACATTCCAGGCGGCCATTTTTAAAATTCCTCAGATTCCCGACATAGTCCACTATAAAACTAGATATCTCAAGTTGTACATATAGGGAAATGATAATTCATGGCTCAAACTGAAGTAGACAGTTGGGGGAACATATTGATTCACTTCAATACCATATTCCTTGGTTTGTTTTATTTTAGAACCTCTATTACAGATGCTAATATGCCAGGAATGTCAGAAATGCACTTGACCTTGAGCATCACAAGCATGTATATTCACATAGCTCCATTCCATTCAGTCTATAAATTTGAAATATATTTCGCTATGGTCTTTTCTAATAACACAGAAAAAATGGAGCAAATCCATGCAAGCATTGCAAAGTTATTCCACTTTGTTCCAAGGAATGTCAAGTTCAACATTCCAATGTATGCCACAGCCAGTACACACCCTTGGCCAACCAAGCCAACATGCTAACAAATTCCATACACGAAACCGATGAGCTATTTCAAACAACAACGTTGCACATATTACAGAAAGACCAGAAAATTCCAATGAATAAATTCCATGTCCAATTATGAACGTTATATGATATGACATTTATGTCCAATATAGTCCGACAGGCTATGCAAGCTACCGTAGCCAACTCCGGTAGCATCCGACACGATACAGAGTACTCCAGCACTCAAAAGCTCCAATACTAAACATTAGATTATAGACAGTATTAGAATATATATTTTGTACAATATCGCTTATGAAAAATTATCAATTTTTACTCACGAGTACACCGAGTCGCGTCGTAGCGGGTGTACGGTCTCACTTCCGGGTTGGCGAAAATGCCGAAAATTGCTCATATATTCCATAAAAAGTTATCGGTTTATGTTCAAAAGTATCCACAATCAGAATAAAAACGAACAAAATAATCCACGACTGCTTCAGTTTCGCCGAATAGTGTGTTCTGGGGAGCTTGGCTTAGGTTAGCAAAGGTTAGCTTATGTTGCTATGCTAGCGGACCCACATTGGAAATGAAGCGCGACTTTCCGAGGGCTCAATAAAAAAATATAATTGAGCAATCGTGGCAAATGAGGGCTGGTTAGCTTCAGAAGGAAGTAAAGTATTGGTTAGAAGAGCTTCCAATCACTTGTAAGGCTCCAGCTTGTCTCTGTGGACTGATAAGTTGGTGCACTTGCAGTCAACACGAGCGAAGTGTGGCCAGGGTTGGCAGGTGGTACATAAATATTCCGGCCAAAGTCAGTGTAAAATGCGCCCGTCAGAAGCCAAAAGTAGCCCAAAGTGTTAGAGTGTTAAAATTGAGACTATTTAAGTATTATATCGCCATGGATTGTTATTGTTGACTTGTAAGTCCCGCGGTGGGCCAAGTGAAAAGTAGCCCAAAAACGAAAAACTTTGAAGGAGTTTCAAACAAGCCCAATTTGGAGTGAAAACGGCGAATCTGGCAACCGGGTTTAGACCGTATGTGCAGGATATAAAGCGCTGCAAATTCATATATGTTTCGAGGACGGTATGCCAAAAAGTATATTAACCTAAATATATTTTAGGAAACAGAATAGTCCTATATTACATATATTCTAGTTCTACATTAACTGTTCAAACATTATTCCATTTTTCCCTGTGCAAAAATAAGATTTCGCTACCACAATGCATTACTATTTTGCATAAACCAATCAGCTTCAAGTCGGCATATGACGCCCGCTGACGATTCTAGGAAGTAAACAGGAAACTAACGAGCTAACTGAATATCTTTGGACTGGCTTGATCAAATTTGACAATTAAGGCATCTTTTTTTAGTTATATTGTGCTGCATCTAATAAAGTATGGTTAGCAAACGCTTCCTCGTATCCATGTTAACGTTAGTGATTGTATCAATAAATTTACCTTCACAGACCAGAAGCTATTACTTACTATTGAGATGTTTGTTTTAGCTAGCTAACTATGAAGCTGCTGTGTAAGTAGCATATCATTACATTTTTATTTTTATTCATCTTCCCCCCTGCACAGTGTCAATGAAAAACAAGGTGACAGGAGAGGTCCGCGTGAGGGCAGTTTGTCATAGGTCTATGAGGAAAAGTGAAAAGCCACATGACTTGAGAGTAGGATCAATGGTTACACACACACACAAGTGTTTGTGTATATATGTATGTATGTATGTATGTACAAACATGCACTAATCAGTCATAACAATTACTGTTTTTTCGCAAGATATTTAAATATGGCAGTCTGAACTAAAGAAGCAAAAGCAGCCTTAATCCTGTGGTCTTTGCTGAATAAGACTTCCAGGGACTTCACATACAGTTGTTCCTGTTCTGGCAAAACAAAATATCCTGTTCTCACTCAACAAAATATTGGGCGCAGTGGGGGGCGCAAAATTATTCTCATCTATTAATGGGGGGCACGGCAGAAAACGTTTGGGAACCACTCCTTTAATGTATAAGTGTATAGAAGTGTATAACCACTACATCAGATTACTGCCATAATATAAGCAAAGCTGATTAAATATTGAAGGTGTGGTCATCTCCAATCACACCCTTCACTAATCACATTGACTAAATCTATAGCATCAATAAAACATGGTATTTGGTGCCCAAGCTTTTGCATGTGCCTACATATTTTATCTCTCTACCTTCAGTGAATTAAAGTGGATGTGTACAGTCAACTAATTTGGGAAACTTTACCTGACTTATTTATTTTTGCTCAATTACTGCTGTTCAATAAAATGTTAACAGATATTTTAATATATTTTTTCTCCTTAGATGGTGTTAAAACACTCGAGCCCTGTCATTTTGGTGAGCACCCATTGCTCCTGTGTGGCAGGATGTGCCCTGTGCAATCATTTGGTTGCCCTTCTTTATCAGACTGCACACTATTCTCAGCTAGATATTCCTGCTGTACCCCCAGTCCAAAGCTGCACAGACACCGAGCAGCGAGTTACCTAGCATGTCAGTTTGTATGTCACATGTATGTTCATCCATATGTAGCCACCATTAAAACAGTGCTAAATGTGTCCCTACTTTTAGGGTGTGAAGCCGGGACCCGTTGGAGAAATGGAGGTTCGAAAACCAAGGAATTCAACTGCTGACTGTGTGAGGTTATATATATATATATATATATATATATATATATATATATATATATATATATATATATATATATATATATAAGTTATCTTTTAAACCTTATATTCAACATCTAATTAAAAAGCTTAGACTTTTGTTAGGTTTTTATTATAGAAATAAATCTTGTTTTTCTTTTATTGTAAAAAAGAAGTTAGTTGAAGCAACGTTCATGCCTGTATTAGATTATGGAGATATTTTGTATATGAATGCTCCTGTGCACTGTTTGAGCATACTGGACAGTGTGTATCATAGTGCTTTGCGATTTATAACAAACTGTCGACCTCTTACTCATCATTGTTTGTTATATACAAAAGTGAATTGGACTTCGTTGCAGGCACGACGTTTTGCACATTGGTATGTTTTTATTTACAAAGCACTAATTGGGAATTTGCCTAATTATTTATGTTGTCTTCTGAATAGAAGGCAAAGTCTGCTCAGTCTTCGTTCGAGTGAGTTTTTGCAACTTGCTGTTCCTAGAGCTCGAACAGAGCTAGGAAAGACTGCTTTTAGTTTTGCTGCTCCATACACATGGAACCGGTTACAGGCTGATATAAAAATCAAGGACCTTGTTTCTTTGAACAGATTTAAGACTCTGATAAAATCAGTCAGGTCCAGATCATCTGTGTGTGCGTGTTTTAATAAATTTTATGTGAGATTTTGAATGTATCTTGAATGTTGTAATTTGTGCTGCTGCTCGGTCTCTCTTGGCCAGGTCTCTCTTGTAAAAGAGATCTTGTATCTCAAGGGACTAACCTGGTTAAATAAAGGCAAATAAAAAAATAAAAAAATATTACCTTTGATCCATGTGATGTGTAATGAAGTTTAGATTATATTGTGGCAGTAATTTGATTAAATGGTTATACACGTTTTTGCTTTTAATATTTTTCAGAAGTTGACATTATAAAGCGTTGGATGGAGAAATGCCCAATGTTGCCATGCTAAGAGTGTGAGAGGTCTATAAGAAGTTTTAGTCCTGTAATTGCCCCTCTGGTTGCAACAATGGGCATGTGAACTGCAGTCCCATTAGTTGAATGTGCTTTTGGGCCTGTAGAGGCAGGGAGTGTGGTTTGATTCCATGATAAGCCAGCAGCAGTGAGAGAAATTGTGAACATCCCAGGTGCCCCCAGTCAAGCACCCCTTGCTATGGAAAACTATAGGCTGGGACGATGAGAATGTGCGTATGTTTTGTGAGAAGAGGAAGAAGTGCATGTTAAGTCCCTGGAAGTGTGATTGAGTATGGGGCAGAGGATTGAAGCTGCAAGACAGGAGCAGAGTTGATGTGAAGAATGGCATGGTCTGAGAAAGATGAGAGTAAGATGTACAGCAGGCATGTGAAAGATAGGGCCCCGCGGGCCGGACCCGGCCCGTTGGATTATTTAATACGGCCCGGCATAAATTTCTGAGTATGTCAAAAAATGAATCAAGTCTCTAGCTCATTTCTATCAAAAGTTGTGATTTTTAAAAAATGAATACAAATCAAAAGCTCTCTCTGGTCGCTAGAGGAAAGTAAATGACAGCATGCAGCACTGACACGAGTTAAAGCTTCAGTCAAAGGATGCAATTCCGCTATGAAGCGATTCTGCTATGAAGGATAAATTTGGGTCCGTGGAATTGAATACGTTTTATCAATATCTCGTGCCAGGTTACCCCAAATTAACAGCCATGGCTGCATAAGTTCTATCCATGTTTGGGACTACTTATCTTTGTGAACAGGTGTTCTCTGTAATGAACAATAATAAAACAAAGCAGCGCTCAAGGTTAACAAATAAACACTTGAATGACATTGTTAAATGTGCTGCTACTCAGGATTTGACACCTAATATCGATGCACTTGTGAAGGCAAAAAGATGCCAAGTTACAGGAGCCAGCAGCAGCAAGTAGACTGCAGGAATGCAGTGAGAGAGAGAGAAAAAAAAGTGTGATGACACGAAATTTGTTTGCAGTCATGAATACAGATCATTAAAAATAAGATTCATCTGGTTTCATATTAAAGATAATTAATATTGTGCAGTATGTTCTCAGCTTCAGTAGGCCCAGCCTAGTAGTTTGATCTGATGTAGTCTAATTTTATTACCCATGCACTGCTATAACTTTTATTTGTATTTCTTTTTTTATTTATTTCAAAGCAGTATGACTATTAAGGCGAAAATGTTTTTTTCATAGCTCCCACTTGAGTTTGTTAATGTGGTGAGTTGCTTCAGGTATAAAACTGCATTCACTCAACTGTTAAAATAAACCAGTTGTTAACACATTCACCGTCAAACATGAAAATCTTTTTTTTTTTCATTGTTTTAATGTGTTGTGCTTAGAAAAGATCCCTTTTCATCCATGATTATAAAATGTAGGCTGAATGATAAAGCATAGTACTGAAAAATAAAGCGAAATATTTGGAGTTGATTTGTAGTTACTGATCCGGCTCACCTAAGAACAGAAGGTCTGGATCCGGCCCCACAGCCAAACTGAGTTTGACATGCCTGATCTACACGTTTCCATGAGGCAAACCATGTTCGAGGACATACTTCTGCAGATAATTTGGCAGAGAGAATCTACAGGGGAACTGTCCAGACCAAGGACATGAGGGGAGGAATTCATATGGAGCCAGTTGCAGTTCAAGAGTACTGCATTCTGAAAAATGTGAATTATTCACCATGTGGGTTTGTCATTCACCCTGATGCTCCATGGCTGGGTTGTTCCCCTGATGGAGTAATCTTCGATCCCTCTGAGAATCCACCATTTGGACTCTTAGAAGTCAAATGCCCCAACATTCAGAGTTATGTGGACTGCCCCTATCTGAAAATGTCAAGCGGTGCTTTGAAACTTCGGAGGCAACACAAGTACTGCTGGCAAGTTCAGGGACAGATCCTCTTGACTGGTTTAGAATGGTGTGATTTTGTTGTGTGTGCTCAGGAGGACACACTAGTTGAGCGAGTTTACAAAAATCAAGAAGTGATGCACACCATTAGAGAAAAAGCGGATCATTTTTTCTTTTACCATTACATACAAAAGTGTTTGCAGTAAAACATAAATACAATGATTACCTGTATAGTGTCAGATTAATTATCTGTTGTTCATTAAGAAGTGATTTGTTTGTTTTTTCTGTCAATGCATTAATTCCACTGTTTTTATGTCTTCCTTTAAGTGCAGACATAAAAAAAATATGAGAAGGATTTTTGATTCTCCAAGCCAAGGTTTATTACAGCAGGTTATTAAGACCAGTAATATTAAAGCATCAAAACATATTTACATATTTTCGATATTTAAATGCATACATTCTAAAATTTGCTCCATGTCTTTACAAGTGGTCCATTCTGATAGTTCACAAGCAGACAAGATACAGTAAATAGCTGATTTATGCTGCCTGAAATAGACATGGGGATGACGGTGTCAAACAATTTGTGCTCCTTTACTCGTCGGATGCACCGTTCAACATGTACCCTGAGCCTGGCTACGGACTGTGTGTGTTTTACGTCATGTGCAGACATTCGTGTGCACCTTTTCAGGAAAACTGGCCTGTGGATCTTACATGGTACAAGATCGTCTACCAGGAAGCCCTTATCCACCATTATTGCCATGTCAGGGGTAAGTAGAGGAATAATTCCTGACTGTCTGAACATCTCCCTGTCACTAATAGACCCAGCATAGAGTCCAGACACAAAGGTTATGGCACCATGGGGTGCCATTCCAATTAAGGCCTTGAAGGTACAATGAGACTTATAATTGGAAAAGACTTCACTCTGTAACAGCAGGGATGATGGTGTTTGGCAGCAGAGCTCTGTACAATCCAGGATAACTTGTGTGTCCTGAAAATTCCCAAACTCCTCTGGCAGGTAGGCCTGTACTTTGTCTTTGGGCATCCAAATGCAGACAGACCCTAAAAGAAACTGTAGGTTTGGAGTTGGTGACCCGTATCATCTGATGTGTTGCAGGTTCAATCAGTTCCCAGAAGGCCATCAGGTGGTTGTAGGTTGCAAACCTGCAAAGACAGTAGATGGATTATTAAGATACACTGATCAAAAACTAATCAGTCATATCCAGTATTTTTGTTCAGAAGCTCACCTTTTTAGATCATTTTAACTCTATTGTGCACACATTCCAGGCGGCCATTTTTAAAATTCCTCAGATTCCCGACATAGTCCACTATAAAACTAGATATCTCAAGTTGTACATATAGGGAAATGATAATTCATGGCTCAAACTGAAGTAGACAGTTGGGGGAACATATTGATTCACTTCAATACCATATTCCTTGGTTTGTTTTATTTTAGAACCTCTATTACAGATGCTAATATGCCAGGAATGTCAGAAATGCACTTGACCTTGAGCATCACAAGCATGTATATTCACATAGCTCCATTCCATTCAGTCTATAAATTTGAAATATATTTCGCTATGGTCTTTTCTAATAACACAGAAAAAATGGAGCAAATCCATGCAAGCATTGCAAAGTTATTCCACTTTGTTCCAAGGAATGTCAAGTTCAACATTCCAATGTATGCCACAGCCAGTACACACCCTTGGCCAACCAAGCCAACATGCTAACAAATTCCATACACGAAACCGATGAGCTATTTCAAACAACAACGTTGCACATATTACAGAAAGACCAGAAAATTCCAATGAATAAATTCCATGTCCAATTATGAACGTTATATGATATGACATTTATGTCCAATATAGTCCGACAGGCTATGCAAGCTACCGTAGCCAACTCCGGTAGCATCCGACACGATACAGAGTACTCCAGCACTCAAAAGCTCCAATACTAAACATTAGATTATAGACAGTATTAGAATATATATTTTGTACAATATCGCTTATGAAAAATTATCAATTTTTACTCACGAGTACACCGAGTCGCGTCGTAGCGGGTGTACGGTCTCACTTCCGGGTTGGCGAAAATGCCGAAAATTGCTCATATATTCCATAAAAAGTTATCGGTTTATGTTCAAAAGTATCCACAATCAGAATAAAAACGAACAAAATAATCCACGACTGCTTCAGTTTCGCCGAATAGTGTGTTCTGGGGAGCTTGGCTTAGGTTAGCAAAGGTTAGCTTATGTTGCTATGCTAGCGGACCCACATTGGAAATGAAGCGCGACTTTCCGAGGGCTCAATAAAAAAATATAATTGAGCAATCGTGGCAAATGAGGGCTGGTTAGCTTCAGAAGGAAGTAAAGTATTGGTTAGAAGAGCTTCCAATCACTTGTAAGGCTCCAGCTTGTCTCTGTGGACTGATAAGTTGGTGCACTTGCAGTCAACACGAGCGAAGTGTGGCCAGGGTTGGCAGGTGGTACATAAATATTCCGGCCAAAGTCAGTGTAAAATGCGCCCGTCAGAAGCCAAAAGTAGGCCAAAGTGTTAGAGTGTTAAAATTGAGACTATTTAAGTATTATATCGCCATGGATTGTTATTGTTGACTTGTAAGTCCCGCGGTGGGCCAAGTGAAAAGTAGCCCAAAAACGAAAAACTTTGAAGGAGTTTCAAACAAGCCCAATTTGGAGTGAAAACGGCGAATCTGGCAACCGGGTTTAGACCGTATGTGCAGGATATAAAGCGCTGCAAATTCATATATGTTTCGAGGACGGTATGCCAAAAAGTATATTAACCTAAATATATTTTAGGAAACAGAATAGTCCTATATTACATATATTCTAGTTCTACATTAACTGTTCAAACATTATTCCATTTTTCCCTGTGCAAAAATAAGATTTCGCTACCACAATGCATTACTATTTTGCATAAACCAATCAGCTTCAAGTCGGCATATGACGCCCGCTGACGATTCTAGGAAGTAAACAGGAAACTAACGAGCTAACTGAATATCTTTGGACTGGCTTGATCAAATTTCACAATTAAGGCATCTTTTTTTAGTTATATTGTGCTGCATCTAATAAAGTATGGTTAGCAAACGCTTCCTCGTATCCATGTTAACGTTAGTGATTGTATCAATAAATTTACCTTCACAGACCAGAAGCTATTACTTACTATTGAGATGTTTGTTTTAGCTAGCTAACTATGAAGCTGCTGTGTAAGTAGCATATCATTACATTTTTATTTTTATTCATCTTCCCCCCTGCACAGTGTCAATGAAAAACAAGGTGACAGGAGAGGTCCGCGTGAGGGCAGTTTGTCATAGGTCTATGAGGAAAAGTGAAAAGCCACATGACTTGAGAGTAGGATCAATGGTTACACACACACACAAGTGTTTGTGTATATATGTATGTATGTATGTATGTACAAACATGCACTAATCAGTCATAACAATTACTGTTTTTTCGCAAGATATTTAAATATGGCAGTCTGAACTAAAGAAGCAAAAGCAGCCTTAATCCTGTGGTCTTTGCTGAATAAGACTTCCAGGGACTTCACATACAGTTGTTCCTGTTCTGGCAAAACAAAATATCCTGTTCTCACTCAACAAAATATTGGGCGCAGTGGGGGGCGCAAAATTATTCTCATCTATTAATGGGGGGCACGGCAGAAAACGTTTGGGAACCACTCCTTTAATGTATAAGTGTATAGAAGTGTATAACCACTACATCAGATTACTGCCATAATATAAGCAAAGCTGATTAAATATTGAAGGTGTGGTCATCTCCAATCACACCCTTCACTAATCACATTGACTAAATCTATAGCATCAATAAAACATGGTATTTGGTGCCCAAGCTTTTGCATGTGCCTACATATTTTATCTCTCTACCTTCAGTGAATTAAAGTGGATGTGTACAGTCAACTAATTTGGGAAACTTTACCTGACTTATTTATTTTTGCTCAATTACTGCTGTTCAATAAAATGTTAACAGATATTTTAATATATTTTTTCTCCTTAGATGGTGTTAAAACACTCGAGCCCTGTCATTTTGGTGAGCACCCATTGCTCCTGTGTGGCAGGATGTGCCCTGTGCAATCATTTGGTTGCCCTTCTTTATCAGACTGCACACTATTCTCAGCTAGATATTCCTGCTGTACCCCCAGTCCAAAGCTGCACAGACACCGAGCAGCGAGTTACCTAGCATGTCAGTTTGTATGTCACATGTATGTTCATCCATATGTAGCCACCATTAAAACAGTGCTAAATGTGTCCCTACTTTTAGGGTGTGAAGCCGGGACCCGTTGGAGAAATGGAGGTTCGAAAACCAAGGAATTCAACTGCTGACTGTGTGAGGTTATATATATATATATATATATATATATATATATATATATATAAGTTATCTTTTAAACCTTATATTCAACATCTAATTAAAAAGCTTAGACTTTTGTTAGGTTTTTATTATAGAAATAAATCTTGTTTTTCTTTTATTGTAAAAAAGAAGTTAGTTGAAGCAACGTTCATGCCTGTATTAGATTATGGAGATATTTTGTATATGAATGCTCCTGTGCACTGTTTGAGCATACTGGACAGTGTGTATCATAGTGCTTTGCGATTTATAACAAACTGTCGACCTCTTACTCATCATTGTTTGTTATATACAAAAGTGAATTGGACTTCGTTGCAGGCACGACGTTTTGCACATTGGTATGTTTTTATTTACAAAGCACTAATTGGGAATTTGCCTAATTATTTATGTTGTCTTCTGAATAGAAGGCAAAGTCTGCTCAGTCTTCGTTCGAGTGAGTTTTTGCAACTTGCTGTTCCTAGAGCTCGAACAGAGCTAGGAAAGACTGCTTTTAGTTTTGCTGCTCCATACACATGGAACCGGTTACAGGCTGATATAAAAATCAAGGACCTTGTTTCTTTGAACAGATTTAAGACTCTGATAAAATCAGTCAGGTCCAGATCATCTGTGTGTGCGTGTTTTAATAAATTTTATGTGAGATTTTGAATGTATCTTGAATGTTGTAATTTGTGCTGCTGCTCGGTCTCTCTTGGCCAGGTCTCTCTTGTAAAAGAGATCTTGTATCTCAAGGGACTAACCTGGTTAAATAAAGGCAAATAAAAAAATAAAAAAATATTACCTTTGATCCATGTGATGTGTAATGAAGTTTAGATTATATTGTGGCAGTAATTTGATTAAATGGTTATACATGTTTTTGCTTTTAATATTTTTCAGAAGTTGACATTATAAAGCGTTGGATGGAGAAATGCCCAATGTTGCCATGCTAAGAGTGTGAGAGGTCTATAAGAAGTTTTAGTCCTGTAATTGCCCCTCTGGTTGCAACAATGGGCATGTGAACTGCAGTCCCATTAGTTGAATGTGCTTTTGGGCCTGTAGAGGCAGGGAGTGTGGTTTGATTCCATGATAAGCCAGCAGCAGTGAGAGAAATTGTGAACATCCCAGGTGCCCCCAGTCAAGCACCCCTTGCTATGGAAAACTATAGGCTGGGACGATGAGAATGTGCGTATGTTTTGTGAGAAGAGGAAGAAGTGCATGTTAAGTCCCTGGAAGTGTGATTGAGTATGGGGCAGAGGATTGAAGCTGCAAGACAGGAGCAGAGTTGATGTGAAGAATGGCATGGTCTGAGAAAGATGAGAGTAAGATGTACAGCAGGCATGTGAAAGATAGGGCCCCGCGGGCCGGACCCGGCCCGTTGGATTATTTAATACGGCCCGGCATAAATTTCTGAGTATGTCAAAAAATGAATCAAGTCTCTAGCTCATTTCTATCAAAAGTTGTGATTTTTAAAAAATGAATACAAATCAAAAGCTCTCTCTGGTCGCTAGAGGAAAGTAAATGACAGCATGCAGCACTGACACGAGTTAAAGCTTCAGTCAAAGGATGCAATTCCGCTATGAAGCGATTCTGCTATGAAGGATAAATTTGGGTCCGTGGAATTGAATACGTTTTATCAATATCTCGTGCCAGGTTACCCCAAATTAACAGCCATGGCTGCATAAGTTCTATCCATGTTTGGGACTACTTATCTTTGTGAACAGGTGTTCTCTGTAATGAACAATAATAAAACAAAGCAGCGCTCAAGGTTAACAAATAAACACTTGAATGACATTGTTAAATGTGCTGCTACTCAGGATTTGACACCTAATATCGATGCACTTGTGAAGGCAAAAAGATGCCAAGTTACAGGAGCCAGCAGCAGCAAGTAGACTGCAGGAATGCAGTGAGAGAGAGAGAAAAAAAAGTGTGATGACACGAAATTTGTTTGCAGTCATGAATACAGATCATTAAAAATAAGATTCATCTGGTTTCATATTAAAGATAATTAATATTGTGCAGTATGTTCTCAGCTTCAGTAGGCCCAGCCTAGTAGTTTGATCTGATGTAGTCTAATTTTATTACCCATGCACTGCTATAACTTTTATTTGTATTTCTTTTTTTATTTATTTCAAAGCAGTATGACTATTAAGGCGAAAATGTTTTTTTCATAGCTCCCACTTGAGTTTGTTAATGTGGTGAGTTGCTTCAGGTATAAAACTGCATTCACTCAACTGTTAAAATAAACCAGTTGTTAACACATTCACCGTCAAACATGAAAATCTTTTTTTTTTTCATTGTTTTAATGTGTTGTGCTTAGAAAAGATCCCTTTTCATCCATGATTATAAAATGTAGGCTGAATGATAAAGCATAGTACTGAAAAATAAAGCGAAATATTTGGAGTTGATTTGTAGTTACTGATCCGGCTCACCTAAGAACAGAAGGTCTGGATCCGGCCCCACAGCCAAACTGAGTTTGACATGCCTGATCTACACGTTTCCATGAGGCAAACCATGTTCGAGGACATACTTCTGCAGATAATTTGGCAGAGAGAATCTACAGGGGAACTGTCCAGACCAAGGACATGAGGGGAGGAATTCATATGGAGCCAGTTGCAGTTCAAGAGTACTGCATTCTGAAAAATGTGAATTATTCACCATGTGGGTTTGTCATTCACCCTGATGCTCCATGGCTGGGTTGTTCCCCTGATGGAGTAATCTTCGATCCCTCTGAGAATCCACCATTTGGACTCTTAGAAGTCAAATGCCCCAACATTCAGAGTTATGTGGACTGCCCCTATCTGAAAATGTCAAGCGGTGCTTTGAAACTTCGGAGGCAACACAAGTACTGCTGGCAAGTTCAGGGACAGATCCTCTTGACTGGTTTAGAATGGTGTGATTTTGTTGTGTGTGCTCAGGAGGACACACTAGTTGAGCGAGTTTACAAAAATCAAGAAGTGATGCACACCATTAGAGAAAAAGCGGATCATTTTTTCTTTTACCATTACATACAAAAGTGTTTGCAGTAAAACATAAATACAATGATTACCTGTATAGTGTCAGATTAATTATCTGTTGTTCATTAAGAAGTGATTTGTTTGTTTTTTCCGTCAATGCATTAATTCCACTGTTTTTATGTCTTCCTTTAAGTGCAGACATAAAAAAAATATGAGAAGGATTTTTGATTCTCCAAGCCAAGGTTTATTACAGCAGGTTATTAAGACCAGTAATATTAAAGCATCAAAACATATTTACATATTTTCGATATTTAAATGCATACATTCTAAAATTTGCTCCATGTCTTTACAAGTGGTCCATTCTGATAGTTCACAAGCAGACAAGATACAGTAAATAGCTGATTTATGCTGCCTGAAATAGACATGGGGATGACGGTGTCAAACAATTTGTGCTCCTTTACTCGTCGGATGCACCGTTCAACATGTACCCTGAGCCTGGCTACGGACTGTGTGTGTTTTACGTCATGTGCAGACATTCGTGTGCACCTTTTCAGGAAAACTGGCCTGTGGATCTTACATGGTACAAGATCGTCTACCAGGAAGCCCTTATCCACCATTATTGCCATGTCAGGGGTAAGTAGAGGAATAATTCCTGACTGTCTGAACATCTCCCTGTCACTAATAGACCCAGCATAGAGTCCAGACACAAAGGTTATGGCACCATGGGGTGCCATTCCAATTAAGGCCTTGAAGGTACAATGAGACTTATAATTGGAAAAGACTTCACTCTGTAACAGCAGGGATGATGGTGTTTGGCAGCAGAGCTCTGTACAATCCAGGATAACTTGTGTGTCCTGAAAATTCCCAAACTCCTCTGGCAGGTAGGCCTGTACTTTGTCTTTGGGCATCCAAATGCAGACAGACCCTAAAAGAAACTGTAGGTTTGGAGTTGGTGACCCGTATCATCTGATGTGTTGCAGGTTCAATCAGTTCCCAGAAGGCCATCAGGTGGTTGTAGGTTGCAAACCTGCAAAGACAGTAGATGGATTATTAAGATACACTGATCAAAAACTAATCAGTCATATCCAGTATTTTTGTTCAGAAGCTCACCTTTTTAGATCATTTTAACTCTATTGTGCACACATTCCAGGCGGCCATTTTTAAAATTCCTCAGATTCCCGACATAGTCCACTATAAAACTAGATATCTCAAGTTGTACATATAGGGAAATGATAATTCATGGCTCAAACTGAAGTAGACAGTTGGGGGAACATATTGATTCACTTCAATACCATATTCCTTGGTTTGTTTTATTTTAGAACCTCTATTACAGATGCTAATATGCCAGGAATGTCAGAAATGCACTTGACCTTGAGCATCACAAGCATGTATATTCACATAGCTCCATTCCATTCAGTCTATAAATTTGAAATATATTTCGCTATGGTCTTTTCTAATAACACAGAAAAAATGGAGCAAATCCATGCAAGCATTGCAAAGTTATTCCACTTTGTTCCAAGGAATGTCAAGTTCAACATTCCAATGTATGCCACAGCCAGTACACACCCTTGGCCAACCAAGCCAACATGCTAACAAATTCCATACACGAAACCGATGAGCTATTTCAAACAACAACGTTGCACATATTACAGAAAGACCAGAAAATTCCAATGAATAAATTCCATGTCCAATTATGAACGTTATATGATATGACATTTATGTCCAATATAGTCCGACAGGCTATGCAAGCTACCGTAGCCAACTCCGGTAGCATCCGACACGATACAGAGTACTCCAGCACTCAAAAGCTCCAATACTAAACATTAGATTATAGACAGTATTAGAATATATATTTTGTACAATATCGCTTATGAAAAATTATCAATTTTTACTCACGAGTACACCGAGTCGCGTCGTAGCGGGTGTACGGTCTCACTTCCGGGTTGGCGAAAATGCCGAAAATTGCTCATATATTCCATAAAAAGTTATCGGTTTATGTTCAAAAGTATCCACAATCAGAATAAAAACGAACAAAATAATCCACGACTGCTTCAGTTTCGCCGAATAGTGTGTTCTGGGGAGCTTGGCTTAGGTTAGCAAAGGTTAGCTTATGTTGCTATGCTAGCGGACCCACATTGGAAATGAAGCGCGACTTTCCGAGGGCTCAATAAAAAAATATAATTGAGCAATCGTGGCAAATGAGGGCTGGTTAGCTTCAGAAGGAAGTAAAGTATTGGTTAGAAGAGCTTCCAATCACTTGTAAGGCTCCAGCTTGTCTCTGTGGACTGATAAGTTGGTGCACTTGCAGTCAACACGAGCGAAGTGTGGCCAGGGTTGGCAGGTGGTACATAAATATTCCGGCCAAAGTCAGTGTAAAATGCGCCCGTCAGAAGCCAAAAGTAGCCCAAAGTGTTAGAGTGTTAAAATTGAGACTATTTAAGTATTATATCGCCATGGATTGTTATTGTTGACTTGTAAGTCCCGCGGTGGGCCAAGTGAAAAGTAGCCCAAAAACGAAAAACTTTGAAGGAGTTTCAAACAAGCCCAATTTGGAGTGAAAACGGCGAATCTGGCAACCGGGTTTAGCACTAGAAGCGCCGCGCCTCATTTACATACTTATACCTAGAAGCGCGGAGGGCCGGTCATCTGACCGATTTCACCACCTCCTACTAGCGCCGTGTTGTTTTCACCTACTTAAAGCGCGCCTCGGGCGGTCAAAAGACCGCTGAGTCTTTACACAGGGGAGCTGGTACTGACACATAATTAACGCTAGATGGCGTTTTGCACAAAAGGAAGAATGAGCCGCCCAAACAAAATATTCGTAATGGTGACATTTGCACGTAACGTCAATATGTTAACAAATTAATGTGACTAAACCTTTTAGAATCAGTGCCTTGTGACCTTGTTCTCAGTAGCTTTCCCATTGTCAGTTTTGTTTAGTTTCATATTGCATTTCCTGGTTTGTGCGAAAACGTAAATGCAAAATATAGTTTCAGTTTTGTTTCTTGGTTAGTGTAATAGTTTGCTTGGTTAGTGTAATAGTTTGCTTATTTGTCTGTGTGTTATTCTGTTGGCATATATGTCACTATATTATCATGTACGTTCGCCACACCACTAGCCCACTGGCCCGCACCCCCACTGTGAAGCGTTCACGTCTTTTGTCTTGCTAATGCTACAGACTGCGCTGCAGCCTTCCACCCCCACATCCACAAAAAGCTTGTTCGATACTCAGAGTAGCAAAGTGAAGCCCGTAGACCGAGCTAAAGCAAGTTTGTTTGTATACTCAATGTTACGCCATTTCAAGTTTTAATGTCTAAAAGTTGTGTATGTTAGTGAATTGTAGGCTATGGTGAACATAACAAATCTACAAATAAATGTCTATAATGTTTTGTGTTAGACAAAGAACAAAAAGCATAAATAGGCAAAATAATTACCAAAATATCATTATAAAAGGTAGGCTATGTACCTTTGCGTAACAAAACGCAAAATTATTAAAATGATACGGATGGCTTCACGAATATAGTTGCCTCTGTCCTCTCTAATGTTCGCTTTTTTATCTTGCCGTATTGTGTTGCCGTTTCAAATGAGGTGTTTGATCGGTGAATAGCCGATGTGTGATCCCACGTCCTAACGACCGTGTTATCACCGAGCGTTATCACCATTCGGTGATTTACACGTATCGTATATTGCATAAGTTTCGTTCCCCACCTCAAATTAAGTTCCATTTATGTAGTGAATTGTGAACTTGAGAATAAACCTCCGCCGCTGTGGTTAATGTTCATGCACTGTTTGAACAATATTTATTAATTACAGCCAGGTTTTGGAGGTTGTAGAACACAGCTACAGGCCAACAACGGGTGCATCCCGTCTCTCTTTAGCGTATATTGCATAAGTTTCGTTCACCACCTCAAATTAAGTTCCATTTATGTAGTGAATTGTGAACTTGAGAATAAACCTCCACCGCTGTGGTTAATGTTCATGCACTGTTTGAACAATATTTATTAATTACAGCCAGGTTTTGGAGGTTGTAGAACACAGCTACAGGCCAACAACGGGTGCATCCCGTCTCTCTTTAGCGTATATTGCATAAGTTTCGTTCACCACCTCAAATTAAGTTCCCTTTGTTTTGATTTGTGTGTCAGCTTCACACAACTCAACATTCAAAACACAGCTTAGGTGCAGTCTTTGCACATTTGCCACAGACCAGTCGCTTACATGTCTGGCAGATGTCATACGTTTTGTTCCCTGAACATCTGCCGACTTGGCATTGTTTTCTTTTTGAGGGCGGGCAAGGAGCTTCAGGTAAAATTCGCTTTTGTGCCACTGCCCTAGCCGCTTTCGCCATTTTCTGCTGTGCACACAGCTCCTTTACCAACTCGAGAATAAACCTTCGTCTGCTCAGGTTAACGTTCATGCACTGTTTGAACAATATATGTGCATTTATTGCAGCCAGGTCTAGGAGGTTGTAGAAAACCGCGACAGGCCAACGACGGGTGCCTCCCTTCACCGAATACAGTCGTGCCATTTGATCCATAACATCAACGCCACATTTAGTCGTGTTGTAATATGAAACAGTTTCAGGCAGTTTCTTTGCGCCATTATCAATTGAAACTGTCTGATGCATTGAGCTCAGGATGCATACATTTTTTTTAGGTTTTGCCTGGTAAATCGTTAGAGTTATTTTTCCAGCCCGCAACACCTTGGTGGAAAATCTTTCAGACTGTGCCTGTGTACATGAGGGCATCTCACGTCTCATTTTATTCATCGTACCAACAATAGTGGTTTTGTTCGCCAAAAGGGTGTTTGCAAGTGCCAATGAAGTGAAGAAATTGTCAGTCGTTACATTTCTTCCTTTACCCGTGAAAGGCTCCATCAAACGCAACACAATATTTTCAGACAACCGTTGACCAGCCGGCCTGCTTTCATCTTTCCCTAGATAGGGAATGGCGTTCAACATATATTTTGTTTCAACATCAGCGGCCACCCAGAACTTAATCCCAAATTTATCGGGTTTATTGGCCATGTACTGAGTGAAACGACAGCGAGCTTTAGTTGGGAACAGTTGCTCATCAACAGTTATGTTCTCACCGGGCGTGTAAGAAGCAATACTGTTTTTCACAAATTTATCAAATATCTCCGAGATCATAGCAAATTTATCAGTCGCAAGGCGGGCAGCCCTTGTGCTCTTGTCATCAAAGCGCAGATAGCGCATGATATCTCTGAATGTCTGTCTAGACATTGTCTCTTTGAAAATGGGATTTCCTAAGTCAGCAGACCAGTATTCATCAAGTTTCATGCTTTTACCGGCTGTTATACCTCTCAAATAAACGAGACCCACAAATGCTTTCAATTCGTCAGCTGTTAGTTTGAACTGAGCATTATTTCGTTCAGCCTCTGCCTCTGTGTATTTCAGAATTGCGCCCCACATTTCTGTGTCAATCAAACACAGTAAGCTGGTCAGTGGACTTTTAATTTTGTCCTTGGCATAACACGTAGGCCCTGGGGTTTCTCTCACAATATTGCACTCTTGTGCTCTACCCCGAGGTTTGCCAGCAGTTTCAAACCACACCGTACCGTCTTTGGCCTGAAATGAGTCACCACCACACTCAGTTTCAGAGTCCGATTCTGAATCAGATTCAAGATTCAGATCCATTTCACTTTCGCCCTCTCCATCCGACACCTCACATTGTTCGCCCTCCGATTCCATCTCATCAATATTGCACAGCATGTCCAGCACTTGCTTTGGGGTGTACATGATTCTCTGTGCCATTTTTATAATGCACTATGCAACCTTTCAAACGCCCAAACCGAGGAGTCACGCAAACTGTGTTGCTGTTCGATCACACAAACCGAGCTTTCAAGCAAACTGTGTTGCTGTTCGATCACCCAAACCGAGCTTTCAAGCAAACTGTGTTGCTGTTCGATCGCCCAAACCGAGCTTTCAAGCAAACTGTGTTGCTGTTCAAACGCCCAAACCGAGGAGTCACGCAAACTATGTTGCTGTTCAAACGCCAAAACCGAGCTTTCAAGCAAACTGTGTTGCTGTTCGATCGCCCAAGCAGAGTTTTCACTCAAACTGTGTAGCCGCGTCCCGACGAATTTATAGCTCACGTTGCCTCATGAATGCTATTGTGAATAAAGTGTTCATAACAGCACCGCCCATGCCATCATCTCAGTTTCGCTCGCAAAGGTATGCATTTACATACGTAACTTGCATTCTTCTTAATTCTTTTGTAATGCCAGTGTGTCAAAAGCAGCCATACATAATGTATGTATCTAACAGCTAGCCCTGGCGAAGAGGGATTATACCCGAGAGATCATTTCTTTGAGATATTGACTTGATAAGTAGGCTAATTACCATTCGCAGAATTCCTGCAAACTACTAAAGCATTTATTAGGCAAAGCAAGACGCTCTCACGGTTTGAAAACCATTGATGTAAACTTATATATAGTATATATTAAATAATATTAATAAATAAAGTATATATTTTAAGACTTTGGAAAGTGAAACACTTTCACTTTCGTTCAACGGACGAATTCCGTTTTGTCTTTACACAATAATCAGTTTGAACTTTGAATAATTTAGTTTTGAAAACTATTGATCTTTATTTAGTTATACTAAATATTAAATGACATACGAATCTTTGCGACACCCGCTGGCAGAAAAGAGAATCACAGTCTTGAAGTGTAGGCGACGACGACAATATTACAGAGATACGAGCGAAATCGATTGAAACTAGCATGTGCAGGGTTTCTTTTAACAATGTAAAAATACTAGTTTATTAAAAGGACAATTCTGGGAAAAGTCATGAAAGGAGGGTTCTGAAATTGGATCCAGTGCAAAGATATTATTATTTTTTGTGCTGCTGCGGTCAAGTGACCGGTGCTCGGCGCTTCTAGGTATAATTAGGTCGACCAGAGGCGGCGCTTCTAGTAGACGTCACAGCGGTCAAATGACCGGAGCTTTGGCGCTTCTAGTGTTAGACCGTATGTGCAGGATATAAAGCGCTGCAAATTCATATATGTTTCGAGGACGGTATGCCAAAAAGTATATTAACCTAAATATATTTTAGGAAACAGAATAGTCCTATATTACATATATTCTAGTTCTACATTAACTGTTCAAACATTATTCCATTTTTCCCTGTGCAAAAATAAGATTTCGCTACCACAATGCATTACTATTTTGCATAAACCAATCAGCTTCAAGTCGGCATATGACGCCCGCTGACGATTCTAGGAAGTAAACAGGAAACTAACGAGCTAACTGAATATCTTTGGACTGGCTTGATCAAATTTCACAATTAAGGCATCTTTTTTTAGTTATATTGTGCTGCATCTAATAAAGTATGGTTAGCAAACGCTTCCTCGTATCCATGTTAACGTTAGTGATTGTATCAATAAATTTACCTTGACAGACCAGAAGCTATTACTTACTATTGAGATGTTTGTTTTAGCTAGCTAACTATGAAGCTGCTGTGTAAGTAGCATATCATTACATTTTTATTTTTATTCATCTTCCCCCCTGCACAGTGTCAATGAAAAACAAGGTGACAGGAGAGGTCCGCGTGAGGGCAGTTTGTCATAGGTCTATGAGGAAAAGTGAAAAGCCACATGACTTGAGAGTAGGATCAATGGTTACACACACACACAAGTGTTTGTGTATATATGTATGTATGTATGTATGTACAAACATGCACTAATCAGTCATAACAATTACTGTTTTTTCGCAAGATATTTAAATATGGCAGTCTGAACTAAAGAAGCAAAAGCAGCCTTAATCCTGTGGTCTTTGCTGAATAAGACTTCCAGGGACTTCACATACAGTTGTTCCTGTTCTGGCAAAACAAAATATCCTGTTCTCACTCAACAAAATATTGGGCGCAGTGGGGGGCGCAAAATTATTCTCATCTATTAATGGGGGGCACGGCAGAAAACGTTTGGGAACCACTCCTTTAATGTATAAGTGTATAGAAGTGTATAACCACTACATCAGATTACTGCCATAATATAAGCAAAGCTGATTAAATATTGAAGGTGTGGTCATCTCCAATCACACCCTTCACTAATCACATTGACTAAATCTATAGCATCAATAAAACATGGTATTTGGTGCCCAAGCTTTTGCATGTGCCTACATATTTTATCTCTCTACCTTCAGTGAATTAAAGTGGATGTGTACAGTCAACTAATTTGGGAAACTTTACCTGACTTATTTATTTTTGCTCAATTACTGCTGTTCAATAAAATGTTAACAGATATTTTAATATATTTTTTCTCCTTAGATGGTGTTAAAACACTCGAGCCCTGTCATTTTGGTGAGCACCCATTGCTCCTGTGTGGCAGGATGTGCCCTGTGCAATCATTTGGTTGCCCTTCTTTATCAGACTGCACACTATTCTCAGCTAGATATTCCTGCTGTACCCCCAGTCCAAAGCTGCACAGACACCGAGCAGCGAGTTACCTAGCATGTCAGTTTGTATGTCACATGTATGTTCATCCATATGTAGCCACCATTAAAACAGTGCTAAATGTGTCCCTACTTTTAGGGTGTGAAGCCGGGACCCGTTGGAGAAATGGAGGTTCGAAAACCAAGGAATTCAACTGCTGACTGTGTGAGGTTATATATATATAAGTTATCTTTTAAACCTTATATTCAACATCTAATTAAAAAGCTTAGACTTTTGTTAGGTTTTTATTATAGAAATAAATCTTGTTTTTCTTTTATTGTAAAAAAGAAGTTAGTTGAAGCAACGTTCATGCCTGTATTAGATTATGGAGATATTTTGTATATGAATGCTCCTGTGCACTGTTTGAGCATACTGGACAGTGTGTATCATAGTGCTTTGCGATTTATAACAAACTGTCGACCTCTTACTCATCATTGTTTGTTATATACAAAAGTGAATTGGACTTCGTTGCAGGCACGACGTTTTGCACATTGGTATGTTTTTATTTACAAAGCACTAATTGGGAATTTGCCTAATTATTTATGTTGTCTTCTGAATAGAAGGCAAAGTCTGCTCAGTCTTCGTTCGAGTGAGTTTTTGCAACTTGCTGTTCCTAGAGCTCGAACAGAGCTAGGAAAGACTGCTTTTAGTTTTGCTGCTCCATACACATGGAACCGGTTACAGGCTGATATAAAAATCAAGGACCTTGTTTCTTTGAACAGATTTAAGACTCTGATAAAATCAGTCAGGTCCAGATCATCTGTGTGTGCGTGTTTTAATAAATTTTATGTGAGATTTTGAATGTATCTTGAATGTTGTAATTTGTGCTGCTGCTCGGTCTCTCTTGGCCAGGTCTCTCTTGTAAAAGAGATCTTGTATCTCAAGGGACTAACCTGGTTAAATAAAGGCAAATAAAAAAATAAAAAAATATTACCTTTGATCCATGTGATGTGTAATGAAGTTTAGATTATATTGTGGCAGTAATTTGATTAAATGGTTATACACGTTTTTGCTTTTAATATTTTTCAGAAGTTGACATTATAAAGCGTTGGATGGAGAAATGCCCAATGTTGCCATGCTAAGAGTGTGAGAGGTCTATAAGAAGTTTTAGTCCTGTAATTGCCCCTCTGGTTGCAACAATGGGCATGTGAACTGCAGTCCCATTAGTTGAATGTGCTTTTGGGCCTGTAGAGGCAGGGAGTGTGGTTTGATTCCATGATAAGCCAGCAGCAGTGAGAGAAATTGTGAACATCCCAGGTGCCCCCAGTCAAGCACCCCTTGCTATGGAAAACTATAGGCTGGGACGATGAGAATGTGCGTATGTTTTGTGAGAAGAGGAAGAAGTGCATGTTAAGTCCCTGGAAGTGTGATTGAGTATGGGGCAGAGGATTGAAGCTGCAAGACAGGAGCAGAGTTGATGTGAAGAATGGCATGGTCTGAGAAAGATGAGAGTAAGATGTACAGCAGGCATGTGAAAGATAGGGCCCCGCGGGCCGGACCCGGCCCGTTGGATTATTTAATACGGCCCGGCATAAATTTCTGAGTATGTCAAAAAATGAATCAAGTCTCTAGCTCATTTCTATCAAAAGTTGTGATTTTTAAAAAATGAATACAAATCAAAAGCTCTCTCTGGTCGCTAGAGGAAAGTAAATGACAGCATGCAGCACTGACACGAGTTAAAGCTTCAGTCAAAGGATGCAATTCCGCTATGAAGCGATTCTGCTATGAAGGATAAATTTGGGTCCGTGGAATTGAATACGTTTTATCAATATCTCGTGCCAGGTTACCCCAAATTAACAGCCATGGCTGCATAAGTTCTATCCATGTTTGGGACTACTTATCTTTGTGAACAGGTGTTCTCTGTAATGAACAATAATAAAACAAAGCAGCGCTCAAGGTTAACAAATAAACACTTGAATGACATTGTTAAATGTGCTGCTACTCAGGATTTGACACCTAATATCGATGCACTTGTGAAGGCAAAAAGATGCCAAGTTACAGGAGCCAGCAGCAGCAAGTAGACTGCAGGAATGCAGTGAGAGAGAGAGAAAAAAAAGTGTGATGACACGAAATTTGTTTGCACTCATGAATACAGATCATTAAAAATAAGATTCATCTGGTTTCATATTAAAGATAATTAATATTGTGCAGTATGTTCTCAGCTTCAGTAGGCCCAGCCTAGTAGTTTGATCTGATGTAGTCTAATTTTATTACCCATGCACTGCTATAACTTTTATTTGTATTTCTTTTTTTATTTATTTCAAAGCAGTATGACTATTAAGGCGAAAATGTTTTTTTCATAGCTCCCACTTGAGTTTGTTAATGTGGTGAGTTGCTTCAGGTATAAAACTGCATTCACTCAACTGTTAAAATAAACCAGTTGTTAACACATTCACCGTCAAACATGAAAATCTTTTTTTTTTTCATTGTTTTAATGTGTTGTGCTTAGAAAAGATCCCTTTTCATCCATGATTATAAAATGTAGGCTGAATGATAAAGCATAGTACTGAAAAATAAAGCGAAATATTTGGAGTTGATTTGTAGTTACTGATCCGGCTCACCTAAGAACAGAAGGTCTGGATCCGGCCCCACAGCCAAACTGAGTTTGACATGCCTGATCTACACGTTTCCATGAGGCAAACCATGTTCGAGGACATACTTCTGCAGATAATTTGGCAGAGAGAATCTACAGGGGAACTGTCCAGACCAAGGACATGAGGGGAGGAATTCATATGGAGCCAGTTGCAGTTCAAGAGTACTGCATTCTGAAAAATGTGAATTATTCACCATGTGGGTTTGTCATTCACCCTGATGCTCCATGGCTGGGTTGTTCCCCTGATGGAGTAATCTTCGATCCCTCTGAGAATCCACCATTTGGACTCTTAGAAGTCAAATGCCCCAACATTCAGAGTTATGTGGACTGCCCCTATCTGAAAATGTCAAGCGGTGCTTTGAAACTTCGGAGGCAACACAAGTACTGCTGGCAAGTTCAGGGACAGATCCTCTTGACTGGTTTAGAATGGTGTGATTTTGTTGTGTGTGCTCAGGAGGACACACTAGTTGAGCGAGTTTACAAAAATCAAGAAGTGATGCACACCATTAGAGAAAAAGCGGATCATTTTTTCTTTTACCATTACATACAAAAGTGTTTGCAGTAAAACATAAATACAATGATTACCTGTATAGTGTCAGATTAATTATCTGTTGTTCATTAAGAAGTGATTTGTTTGTTTTTTCTGTCAATGCATTAATTCCACTGTTTTTATGTCTTCCTTTAAGTGCAGACATAAAAAAAATATGAGAAGGATTTTTGATTCTCCAAGCCAAGGTTTATTACAGCAGGTTATTAAGACCAGTAATATTAAAGCATCAAAACATATTTACATATTTTCGATATTTAAATGCATACATTCTAAAATTTGCTCCATGTCTTTACAAGTGGTCCATTCTGATAGTTCACAAGCAGACAAGATACAGTAAATAGCTGATTTATGCTGCCTGAAATAGACATGGGGATGACGGTGTCAAACAATTTGTGCTCCTTTACTCGTCGGATGCACCGTTCAACATGTACCCTGAGCCTGGCTACGGACTGTGTGTGTTTTACGTCATGTGCAGACATTCGTGTGCACCTTTTCAGGAAAACTGGCCTGTGGATCTTACATGGTACAAGATCGTCTACCAGGAAGCCCTTATCCACCATTATTGCCATGTCAGGGGTAAGTAGAGGAATAATTCCTGACTGTCTGAACATCTCCCTGTCACTAATAGACCCAGCATAGAGTCCAGACACAAAGGTTATGGCACCATGGGGTGCCATTCCAATTAAGGCCTTGAAGGTACAATGAGACTTATAATTGGAAAAGACTTCACTCTGTTACAGCAGGGATGATGGTGTTTGGCAGCAGAGCTCTGTACAATCCAGGATAACTTGTGTGTCCTGAAAATTCCCAAACTCCTCTGGCAGGTAGGCCTGTACTTTGTCTTTGGGCATCCAAATGCAGACAGACCCTAAAAGAAACTGTAGGTTTGGAGTTGGTGACCCGTATCATCTGATGTGTTGCAGGTTCAATCAGTTCCCAGAAGGCCATCAGGTGGTTGTAGGTTGCAAACCTGCAAAGACAGTAGATGGATTATTAAGATACACTGATCAAAAACTAATCAGTCATATCCAGTATTTTTGTTCAGAAGCTCACCTTTTTAGATCATTTTAACTCTATTGTGCACACATTCCAGGCGGCCATTTTTAAAATTCCTCAGATTCCCGACATAGTCCACTATAAAACTAGATATCTCAAGTTGTACATATAGGGAAATGATAATTCATGGCTCAAACTGAAGTAGACAGTTGGGGGAACATATTGATTCACTTCAATACCATATTCCTTGGTTTGTTTTATTTTAGAACCTCTATTACAGATGCTAATATGCCAGGAATGTCAGAAATGCACTTGACCTTGAGCATCACAAGCATGTATATTCACATAGCTCCATTCCATTCAGTCTATAAATTTGAAATATATTTCGCTATGGTCTTTTCTAATAACACAGAAAAAATGGAGCAAATCAATGCAAGCATTGCAAAGTTATTCCACTTTGTTCCAAGGAATGTCAAGTTCAACATTCCAATGTATGCCACAGCCAGTACACACCCTTGGCCAACCAAGCCAACATGCTAACAAATTCCATACACGAAACCGATGAGCTATTTCAAACAACAACGTTGCACATATTACAGAAAGACCAGAAAATTCCAATGAATAAATTCCATGTCCAATTATGAACGTTATATGATATGACATTTATGTCCAATATAGTCCGACAGGCTATGCAAGCTACCGTAGCCAACTCCGGTAGCATCCGACACGATACAGAGTACTCCAGCACTCAAAAGCTCCAATACTAAACATTAGATTATAGACAGTATTAGAATATATATTTTGTACAATATCGCTTATGAAAAATTATCAATTTTTACTCACGAGTACACCGAGTCGCGTCGTAGCGGGTGTACGGTCTCACTTCCGGGTTGGCGAAAATGCCGAAAATTGCTCATATATTCCATAAAAAGTTATCGGTTTATGTTCAAAAGTATCCACAATCAGAATAAAAACGAACAAAATAATCCACGACTGCTTCAGTTTCGCCGAATAGTGTGTTCTGGGGAGCTTGGCTTAGGTTAGCAAAGGTTAGCTTATGTTGCTATGCTAGCGGACCCACATTGGAAATGAAGCGCGACTTTCCGAGGGCTCAATAAAAAAATATAATTGAGCAATCGTGGCAAATGAGGGCTGGTTAGCTTCAGAAGGAAGTAAAGTATTGGTTAGAAGAGCTTCCAATCACTTGTAAGGCTCCAGCTTGTCTCTGTGGACTGATAAGTTGGTGCACTTGCAGTCAACACGAGCGAAGTGTGGCCAGGGTTGGCAGGTGGTACATAAATATTCCGGCCAAAGTCAGTGTAAAATGCGCCCGTCAGAAGCCAAAAGTAGCCCAAAGTGTTAGAGTGTTAAAATTGAGACTATTTAAGTATTATATCGCCATGGATTGTTATTGTTGACTTGTAAGTCCCGCGGTGGGCCAAGTGAAAAGTAGCCCAAAAACGAAAAACTTTGAAGGAGTTTCAAACAAGCCCAATTTGGAGTGAAAACCGCGAATCTGGCAACCGGGTTTAGACCGTATGTGCAGGATATAAAGCGCTGCAAATTCATATATGTTTCGAGGACGGTATGCCAAAAAGTATATTAACCTAAATATATTTTAGGAAACAGAATAGTCCTATATTACATATATTCTAGTTCTACATTAACTGTTCAAACATTATTCCATTTTTCCCTGTGCAAAAATAAGATTTCGCTACCACAATGCATTACTATTTTGCATAAACCAATCAGCTTCAAGTCGGCATATGACGCCCGCTGACGATTCTAGGAAGTAAACAGGAAACTAACGAGCTAACTGAATATCTTTGGACTGGCTTGATCAAATTTGACAATTAAGGCATCTTTTTTTAGTTATATTGTGCTGCATCTAATAAAGTATGGTTAGCAAACGCTTCCTCGTATCCATGTTAACGTTAGTGATTGTATCAATAAATTTACCTTGACAGACCAGAAGCTATTACTTACTATTGAGATGTTTGTTTTAGCTAGCTAACTATGAAGCTGCTGTGTAAGTAGCATATCATTACATTTTTATTTTTATTCATCTTCCCCCCTGCACAGTGTCAATGAAAAACAAGGTGACAGGAGAGGTCCGCGTGAGGGCAGTTTGTCATAGGTCTATGAGGAAAAGTGAAAAGCCACATGACTTGAGAGTAGGATCAATGGTTACACACACACACAAGTGTTTGTGTATATATGTATGTATGTATGTATGTACAAACATGCACTAATCAGTCATAACAATTACTGTTTTTTCGCAAGATATTTAAATATGGCAGTCTGAACTAAAGAAGCAAAAGCAGCCTTAATCCTGTGGTCTTTGCTGAATAAGACTTCCAGGGACTTCACATACAGTTGTTCCTGTTCTGGCAAAACAAAATATCCTGTTCTCACTCAACAAAATATTGGGCGCAGTGGGGGGCGCAAAATTATTCTCATCTATTAATGGGGGGCACGGCAGAAAACGTTTGGGAACCACTCCTTTAATGTATAAGTGTATAGAAGTGTATAACCACTACATCAGATTACTGCCATAATATAAGCAAAGCTGATTAAATATTGAAGGTGTGGTCATCTCCAATCACACCCTTCACTAATCACATTGACTAAATCTATAGCATCAATAAAACATGGTATTTGGTGCCCAAGCTTTTGCATGTGCCTACATATTTTATCTCTCTACCTTCAGTGAATTAAAGTGGATGTGTACAGTCAACTAATTTGGGAAACTTTACCTGACTTATTTATTTTTGCTCAATTACTGCTGTTCAATAAAATGTTAACAGATATTTTAATATATTTTTTCTCCTTAGATGGTGTTAAAACACTCGAGCCCTGTCATTTTGGTGAGCACCCATTGCTCCTGTGTGGCAGGATGTGCCCTGTGCAATCATTTGGTTGCCCTTCTTTATCAGACTGCACACTATTCTCAGCTAGATATTCCTGCTGTACCCCCAGTCCAAAGCTGCACAGACACCGAGCAGCGAGTTACCTAGCATGTCAGTGTCCCTACTTTTAGGGTGTGAAGCCGGGACCCGTTGGAGAAATGGAGGTTCGAAAACCAAGGAATTCAACTGCTGACTGTGTGAGGTTATATATATATATATATATATATATATATATATATATATATATATATATATATATATATATATATATATAAGTTATCTTTTAAACCTTATATTCAACATCTAATTAAAAAGCTTAGACTTTTGTTAGGTTTTTATTATAGAAATAAATCTTGTTTTTCTTTTATTGTAAAAAAGAAGTTAGTTGAAGCAACGTTCATGCCTGTATTAGATTATGGAGATATTTTGTATATGAATGCTCCTGTGCACTGTTTGAGCATACTGGACAGTGTGTATCATAGTGCTTTGCGATTTATAACAAACTGTCGACCTCTTACTCATCATTGTTTGTTATATACAAAAGTGAATTGGACTTCGTTGCAGGCACGACGTTTTGCACATTGGTATGTTTTTATTTACAAAGCACTAATTGGGAATTTGCCTAATTATTTATGTTGTCTTCTGAATAGAAGGCAAAGTCTGCTCAGTCTTCGTTCGAGTGAGTTTTTGCAACTTGCTGTTCCTAGAGCTCGAACAGAGCTAGGAAAGACTGCTTTTAGTTTTGCTGCTCCATACACATGGAACCGGTTACAGGCTGATATAAAAATCAAGGACCTTGTTTCTTTGAACAGATTTAAGACTCTGATAAAATCAGTCAGGTCCAGATCATCTGTGTGTGCGTGTTTTAATAAATTTTATGTGAGATTTTGAATGTATCTTGAATGTTGTAATTTGTGCTGCTGCTCGGTCTCTCTTGGCCAGGTCTCTCTTGTAAAAGAGATCTTGTATCTCAAGGGACTAACCTGGTTAAATAAAGGCAAATAAAAAAATAAAAAAATATTACCTTTGATCCATGTGATGTGTAATGAAGTTTAGATTATATTGTGGCAGTAATTTGATTAAATGGTTATACACGTTTTTGCTTTTAATATTTTTCAGAAGTTGACATTATAAAGCGTTGGATGGAGAAATGCCCAATGTTGCCATGCTAAGAGTGTGAGAGGTCTATAAGAAGTTTTAGTCCTGTAATTGCCCCTCTGGTTGCAACAATGGGCATGTGAACTGCAGTCCCATTAGTTGAATGTGCTTTTGGGCCTGTAGAGGCAGGGAGTGTGGTTTGATTCCATGATAAGCCAGCAGCAGTGAGAGAAATTGTGAACATCCCAGGTGCCCCCAGTCAAGCACCCCTTGCTATGGAAAACTATAGGCTGGGACGATGAGAATGTGCGTATGTTTTGTGAGAAGAGGAAGAAGTGCATGTTAAGTCCCTGGAAGTGTGATTGAGTATGGGGCAGAGGATTGAAGCTGCAAGACAGGAGCAGAGTTGATGTGAAGAATGGCATGGTCTGAGAAAGATGAGAGTAAGATGTAGAGCAGGCATGTGAAAGATAGGGCCCCGCGGGCCGGACCCGGCCCGTTGGATTATTTAATACGGCCCGGCATAAATTTCTGAGTATGTCAAAAAATGAATCAAGTCTCTAGCTCATTTCTATCAAAAGTTGTGATTTTTAAAAAATGAATACAAATCAAAAGCTCTCTCTGGTCGCTAGAGGAAAGTAAATGACAGCATGCAGCACTGACACGAGTTAAAGCTTCAGTCAAAGGATGCAATTCCGCTATGAAGCGATTCTGCTATGAAGGATAAATTTGGGTCCGTGGAATTGAATACGTTTTATCAATATCTCGTGCCAGGTTACCCCAAATTAACAGCCATGGCTGCATAAGTTCTATCCATGTTTGGGACTACTTATCTTTGTGAACAGGTGTTCTCTGTAATGAACAATAATAAAACAAAGCAGCGCTCAAGGTTAACAAATAAACACTTGAATGACATTGTTAAATGTGCTGCTACTCAGGATTTGACACCTAATATCGATGCACTTGTGAAGGCAAAAAGATGCCAAGTTACAGGAGCCAGCAGCAGCAAGTAGACTGCAGGAATGCAGTGAGAGAGAGAGAAAAAAAAGTGTGATGACACGAAATTTGTTTGCAGTCATGAATACAGATCATTAAAAATAAGATTCATCTGGTTTCATATTAAAGATAATTAATATTGTGCAGTATGTTCTCAGCTTCAGTAGGCCCAGCCTAGTAGTTTGATCTGATGTAGTCTAATTTTATTACCCATGCACTGCTATAACTTTTATTTGTATTTCTTTTTTTATTTATTTCAAAGCAGTATGACTATTAAGGCGAAAATGTTTTTTTCATAGCTCCCACTTGAGTTTGTTAATGTGGTGAGTTGCTTCAGGTATAAAACTGCATTCACTCAACTGTTAAAATAAACCAGTTGTTAACACATTCACCGTCAAACATGAAAATCTTTTTTTTTTTCATTGTTTTAATGTGTTGTGCTTAGAAAAGATCCCTTTTCATCCATGATTATAAAATGTAGGCTGAATGATAAAGCATAGTACTGAAAAATAAAGCGAAATATTTGGAGTTGATTTGTAGTTACTGATCCGGCTCACCTAAGAACAGAAGGTCTGGATCCGGCCCCACAGCCAAACTGAGTTTGACATGCCTGATCTACACGTTTCCATGAGGCAAACCATGTTCGAGGACATACTTCTGCAGATAATTTGGCAGAGAGAATCTACAGGGGAACTGTCCAGACCAAGGACATGAGGGGAGGAATTCATATGGAGCCAGTTGCAGTTCAAGAGTACTGCATTCTGAAAAATGTGAATTATTCACCATGTGGGTTTGTCATTCACCCTGATGCTCCATGGCTGGGTTGTTCCCCTGATGGAGTAATCTTCGATCCCTCTGAGAATCCACCATTTGGACTCTTAGAAGTCAAATGCCCCAACATTCAGAGTTATGTGGACTGCCCCTATCTGAAAATGTCAAGCGGTGCTTTGAAACTTCGGAGGCAACACAAGTACTGCTGGCAAGTTCAGGGACAGATCCTCTTGACTGGTTTAGAATGGTGTGATTTTGTTGTGTGTGCTCAGGAGGACACACTAGTTGAGCGAGTTTACAAAAATCAAGAAGTGATGCACACCATTAGAGAAAAAGCGGATCATTTTTTCTTTTACCATTACATACAAAAGTGTTTGCAGTAAAACATAAATACAATGATTACCTGTATAGTGTCAGATTAATTATCTGTTGTTCATTAAGAAGTGATTTGTTTGTTTTTTCTGTCAATGCATTAATTCCACTGTTTTTATGTCTTCCTTTAAGTGCAGACATAAAAAAAATATGAGAAGGATTTTTGATTCTCCAAGCCAAGGTTTATTACAGCAGGTTATTAAGACCAGTAATATTAAAGCATCAAAACATATTTACATATTTTCGATATTTAAATGCATACATTCTAAAATTTGCTCCATGTCTTTACAAGTGGTCCATTCTGATAGTTCACAAGCAGACAAGATACAGTAAATAGCTGATTTATGCTGCCTGAAATAGACATGGGGATGACGGTGTCAAACAATTTGTGCTCCTTTACTCGTCGGATGCACCGTTCAACATGTACCCTGAGCCTGGCTACGGACTGTGTGTGTTTTACGTCATGTGCAGACATTCGTGTGCACCTTTTCAGGAAAACTGGCCTGTGGATCTTACATGGTACAAGATCGTCTACCAGGAAGCCCTTATCCACCATTATTGCCATGTCAGGGGTAAGTAGAGGAATAATTCCTGACTGTCTGAACATCTCCCTGTCACTAATAGACCCAGCATAGAGTCCAGACACAAAGGTTATGGCACCATGGGGTGCCATTCCAATTAAGGCCTTGAAGGTACAATGAGACTTATAATTGGAAAAGACTTCACTCTGTAACAGCAGGGATGATGGTGTTTGGCAGCAGAGCTCTGTACAATCCAGGATAACTTGTGTGTCCTGAAAATTCCCAAACTCCTCTGGCAGGTAGGCCTGTACTTTGTCTTTGGGCATCCAAATGCAGACAGACCCTAAAAGAAACTGTAGGTTTGGAGTTGGTGACCCGTATCATCTGATGTGTTGCAGGTTCAATCAGTTCCCAGAAGGCCATCAGGTGGTTGTAGGTTGCAAACCTGCAAAGACAGTAGATGGATTATTAAGATACACTGATCAAAAACTAATCAGTCATATCCAGTATTTTTGTTCAGAAGCTCACCTTTTTAGATCATTTTAACTCTATTGTGCACACATTCCAGGCGGCCATTTTTAAAATTCCTCAGATTCCCGACATAGTCCACTATAAAACTAGATATCTCAAGTTGTACATATAGGGAAATGATAATTCATGGCTCAAACTGAAGTAGACAGTTGGGGGAACATATTGATTCACTTCAATACCATATTCCTTGGTTTGTTTTATTTTAGAACCTCTATTACAGATGCTAATATGCCAGGAATGTCAGAAATGCACTTGACCTTGAGCATCACAAGCATGTATATTCACATAGCTCCATTCCATTCAGTCTATAAATTTGAAATATATTTCGCTATGGTCTTTTCTAATAACACAGAAAAAATGGAGCAAATCCATGCAAGCATTGCAAAGTTATTCCACTTTGTTCCAAGGAATGTCAAGTTCAACATTCCAATGTATGCCACAGCCAGTACACACCCTTGGCCAACCAAGCCAACATGCTAACAAATTCCATACACGAAACCGATGAGCTATTTCAAACAACAACGTTGCACATATTACAGAAAGACCAGAAAATTCCAATGAATAAATTCCATGTCCAATTATGAACGTTATATGATATGACATTTATGTCCAATATAGTCCGACAGGCTATGCAAGCTACCGTAGCCAACTCCGGTAGCATCCGACACGATACAGAGTACTCCAGCACTCAAAAGCTCCAATACTAAACATTAGATTATAGACAGTATTAGAATATATATTTTGTACAATATCGCTTATGAAAAATTATCAATTTTTACTCACGAGTACACCGAGTCGCGTCGTAGCGGGTGTACGGTCTCACTTCCGGGTTGGCGAAAATGCCGAAAATTGCTCATATATTCCATAAAAAGTTATCGGTTTATGTTCAAAAGTATCCACAATCAGAATAAAAACGAACAAAATAATCCACGACTGCTTCAGTTTCGCCGAATAGTGTGTTCTGGGGAGCTTGGCTTAGGTTAGCAAAGGTTAGCTTATGTTGCTATGCTAGCGGACCCACATTGGAAATGAAGCGCGACTTTCCGAGGGCTCAATAAAAAAATATAATTGAGCAATCGTGGCAAATGAGGGCTGGTTAGCTTCAGAAGGAAGTAAAGTATTGGTTAGAAGAGCTTCCAATCACTTGTAAGGCTCCAGCTTGTCTCTGTGGACTGATAAGTTGGTGCACTTGCAGTCAACACGAGCGAAGTGTGGCCAGGGTTGGCAGGTGGTACATAAATATTCCGGCCAAAGTCAGTGTAAAATGCGCCCGTCAGAAGCCAAAAGTAGCCCAAAGTGTTAGAGTGTTAAAATTGAGACTATTTAAGTATTATATCGCCATGGATTGTTATTGTTGACTTGTAAGTCCCGCGGTGGGCCAAGTGAAAAGTAGCCCAAAAACAAAAAACTTTGAAGGAGTTTCAAACAAGCCCAATTTGGAGTGAAAACGGCGAATCTGGCAACCGGGTTTAGACCGTATGTGCAGGATATAAAGCGCTGCAAATTCATATATGTTTCGAGGACGGTATGCCAAAAAGTATATTAACCTAAATATATTTTAGGAAACAGAATAGTCCTATATTACATATATTCTAGTTCTACATTAACTGTTCAAACATTATTCCATTTTTCCCTGTGCAAAAATAAGATTTCGCTACCACAATGCATTACTATTTTGCATAAACCAATCAGCTTCAAGTCGGCATATGACGCCCGCTGACGATTCTAGGAAGTAAACAGGAAACTAACGAGCTAACTGAATATCTTTGGACTGGCTTGATCAAATTTGACAATTAAGGCATCTTTTTTTAGTTATATTGTGCTGCATCTAATAAAGTATGGTTAGCAAACGCTTCCTCGTATCCATGTTAACGTTAGTGATTGTATCAATAAATTTACCTTCACAGACCAGAAGCTATTACTTACTATTGAGATGTTTGTTTTAGCTAGCTAACTATGAAGCTGCTGTGTAAGTAGCATATCATTACATTTTTATTTTTATTCATCTTCCCCCCTGCACAGTGTCAATGAAAAACAAGGTGACAGGAGAGGTCCGCGTGAGGGCAGTTTGTCATAGGTCTATGAGGAAAAGTGAAAAGCCACATGACTTGAGAGTAGGATCAATGGTTACACACACACACAAGTGTTTGTGTATATATGTATGTATGTATGTATGTACAAACATGCACTAATCAGTCATAACAATTACTGTTTTTTCGCAAGATATTTAAATATGGCAGTCTGAACTAAAGAAGCAAAAGCAGCCTTAATCCTGTGGTCTTTGCTGAATAAGACTTCCAGGGACTTCACATACAGTTGTTCCTGTTCTGGCAAAACAAAATATCCTGTTCTCACTCAACAAAATATTGGGCGCAGTGGGGGGCGCAAAATTATTCTCATCTATTAATGGGGGGCACGGCAGAAAACGTTTGGGAACCACTCCTTTAATGTATAAGTGTATAGAAGTGTATAACCACTACATCAGATTACTGCCATAATATAAGCAAAGCTGATTAAATATTGAAGGTGTGGTCATCTCCAATCACACCCTTCACTAATCACATTGACTAAATCTATAGCATCAATAAAACATGGTATTTGGTGCCCAAGCTTTTGCATGTGCCTACATATTTTATCTCTCTACCTTCAGTGAATTAAAGTGGATGTGTACAGTCAACTAATTTGGGAAACTTTACCTGACTTATTTATTTTTGCTCAATTACTGCTGTTCAATAAAATGTTAACAGATATTTTAATATATTTTTTCTCCTTAGATGGTGTTAAAACACTCGAGCCCTGTCATTTTGGTGAGCACCCATTGCTCCTGTGTGGCAGGATGTGCCCTGTGCAATCATTTGGTTGCCCTTCTTTATCAGACTGCACACTATTCTCAGCTAGATATTCCTGCTGTACCCCCAGTCCAAAGCTGCACAGACACCGAGCAGCGAGTTACCTAGCATGTCAGTTTGTATGTCACATGTATGTTCATCCATATGTAGCCACCATTAAAACAGTGCTAAATGTGTCCCTACTTTTAGGGTGTGAAGCCGGGACCCGTTGGAGAAATGGAGGTTCGAAAACCAAGGAATTCAACTGCTGACTGTGTGAGGTTATATATATATAAGTTATCTTTTAAACCTTATATTCAACATCTAATTAAAAAGCTTAGACTTTTGTTAGGTTTTTATTATAGAAATAAATCTTGTTTTTCTTTTATTGTAAAAAAGAAGTTAGTTGAAGCAACGTTCATGCCTGTATTAGATTATGGAGATATTTTGTATATGAATGCTCCTGTGCACTGTTTGAGCATACTGGACAGTGTGTATCATAGTGCTTTGCGATTTATAACAAACTGTCGACCTCTTACTCATCATTGTTTGTTATATACAAAAGTGAATTGGACTTCGTTGCAGGCACGACGTTTTGCACATTGGTATGTTTTTATTTACAAAGCACTAATTGGGAATTTGCCTAATTATTTATGTTGTCTTCTGAATAGAAGGCAAAGTCTGCTCAGTCTTCGTTCGAGTGAGTTTTTGCAACTTGCTGTTCCTAGAGCTCGAACAGAGCTAGGAAAGACTGCTTTTAGTTTTGCTGCTCCATACACATGGAACCGGTTACAGGCTGATATAAAAATCAAGGACCTTGTTTCTTTGAACAGATTTAAGACTCTGATAAAATCAGTCAGGTCCAGATCATCTGTGTGTGCGTGTTTTAATAAATTTTATGTGAGATTTTGAATGTATCTTGAATGTTGTAATTTGTGCTGCTGCTCGGTCTCTCTTGGCCAGGTCTCTCTTGTAAAAGAGATCTTGTATCTCAAGGGACTAACCTGGTTAAATAAAGGCAAATAAAAAAATAAAAAAATATTACCTTTGATCCATGTGATGTGTAATGAAGTTTAGATTATATTGTGGCAGTAATTTGATTAAATGGTTATACACGTTTTTGCTTTTAATATTTTTCAGAAGTTGACAATATAAAGCGTTGGATGGAGAAATGCCCAATGTTGCCATGCTAAGAGTGTGAGAGGTCTATAAGAAGTTTTAGTCCTGTAATTGCCCCTCTGGTTGCAACAATGGGCATGTGAACTGCAGTCCCATTAGTTGAATGTGCTTTTGGGCCTGTAGAGGCAGGGAGTGTGGTTTGATTCCATGATAAGCCAGCAGCAGTGAGAGAAATTGTGAACATCCCAGGTGCCCCCAGTCAAGCACCCCTTGCTATGGAAAACTATAGGCTGGGACGATGAGAATGTGCGTATGTTTTGTGAGAAGAGGAAGAAGTGCATGTTAAGTCCCTGGAAGTGTGATTGAGCATGGGGCAGAGGATTGAAGCTGCAAGACAGGAGCAGAGTTGATGTGAAGAATGGCATGGTCTGAGAAAGATGAGAGTAAGATGTACAGCAGGCATGTGAAAGATAGGGCCCCGCGGGCCGGACCCGGCCCGTTGGATTATTTAATACGGCCCGGCATAAATTTCTGAGTATGTCAAAAAATGAATCAAGTCTCTAGCTCATTTCTATCAAAAGTTGTGATTTTAAAAAAATGAATACAAATCAAAAGCTCTCTCTGGTCGCTAGAGGAAAGTAAATGACAGCATGCAGCACTGACACGAGTTAAAGCTTCAGTCAAAGGATGCAATTCCGCTATGAAGCGATTCTGCTATGAAGGATAAATTTGGGTCCGTGGAATTGAATACGTTTTATCAATATCTCGTGCCAGGTTACCCCAAATTAACAGCCATGGCTGCATAAGTTCTATCCATGTTTGGGACTACTTATCTTTGTGAACAGGTGTTCTCTGTAATGAACAATAATAAAACAAAGCAGCGCTCAAGGTTAACAAATAAACACTTGAATGACATTGTTAAATGTGCTGCTACTCAGGATTTGACACCTAATATCGATGCACTTGTGAAGGCAAAAAGATGCCAAGTTACAGGAGCCAGCAGCAGCAAGTAGACTGCAGGAATGCAGTGAGAGAGAGAGAAAAAAAAGTGTGATGACACGAAATTTGTTTGCACTCATGAATACAGATCATTAAAAATAAGATTCATCTGGTTTCATATTAAAGATAATTAATATTGTGCAGTATGTTCTCAGCTTCAGTAGGCCCAGCCTAGTAGTTTGATCTGATGTAGTCTAATTTTATTACCCATGCACTGCTATAACTTTTATTTGTATTTCTTTTTTTATTTATTTCAAAGCAGTATGACTATTAAGGCGAAAATGTTTTTTTCATAGCTCCCACTTGAGTTTGTTAATGTGGTGAGTTGCTTCAGGTATAAAACTGCATTCACTCAACTGTTAAAATAAACCAGTTGTTAACACATTCACCGTCAAACATGAAAATCTTTTTTTTTTTCATTGTTTTAATGTGTTGTGCTTAGAAAAGATCCCTTTTCATCCATGATTATAAAATGTAGGCTGAATGATAAAGCATAGTACTGAAAAATAAAGCGAAATATTTGGAGTTGATTTGTAGTTACTGATCCGGCTCACCTAAGAACAGAAGGTCTGGATCCGGCCCCACAGCCAAACTGAGTTTGACATGCCTGATCTACACGTTTCCATGAGGCAAACCATGTTCGAGGACATACTTCTGCAGATAATTTGGCAGAGAGAATCTACAGGGGAACTGTCCAGACCAAGGACATGAGGGGAGGAATTCATATGGAGCCAGTTGCAGTTCAAGAGTACTGCATTCTGAAAAATGTGAATTATTCACCATGTGGGTTTGTCATTCACCCTGATGCTCCATGGCTGGGTTGTTCCCCTGATGGAGTAATCTTCGATCCCTCTGAGAATCCACCATTTGGACTCTTAGAAGTCAAATGCCCCAACATTCAGAGTTATGTGGACTGCCCCTATCTGAAAATGTCAAGCGGTGCTTTGAAACTTCGGAGGCAACACAAGTACTGCTGGCAAGTTCAGGGACAGATCCTCTTGACTGGTTTAGAATGGTGTGATTTTGTTGTGTGTGCTCAGGAGGACACACTAGTTGAGCGAGTTTACAAAAATCAAGAAGTGATGCACACCATTAGAGAAAAAGCGGATCATTTTTTCTTTTACCATTACATACAAAAGTGTTTGCAGTAAAACATAAATACAATGATTACCTGTATAGTGTCAGATTAATTATCTGTTGTTCATTAAGAAGTGATTTGTTTGTTTTTTCTGTCAATGCATTAATTCCACTGTTTTTATGTCTTCCTTTAAGTGCAGACATAAAAAAAATATGAGAAGGATTTTTGATTCTCCAAGCCAAGGTTTATTACAGCAGGTTATTAAGACCAGTAATATTAAAGCATCAAAACATATTTACATATTTTCGATATTTAAATGCATACATTCTAAAATTTGCTCCATGTCTTTACAAGTGGTCCATTCTGATAGTTCACAAGCAGACAAGATACAGTAAATAGCTGATTTATGCTGCCTGAAATAGACATGGGGATGACGGTGTCAAACAATTTGTGCTCCTTTACTCGTCGGATGCACCGTTCAACATGTACCCTGAGCCTGGCTACGGACTGTGTGTGTTTTACGTCATGTGCAGACATTCGTGTGCACCTTTTCAGGAAAACTGGCCTGTGGATCTTACATGGTACAAGATCGTCTACCAGGAAGCCCTTATCCACCATTATTGCCATGTCAGGGGTAAGTAGAGGAATAATTCCTGACTGTCTGAACATCTCCCTGTCACTAATAGACCCAGCATAGAGTCCAGACACAAAGGTTATGGCACCATGGGGTGCCATTCCAATTAAGGCCTTGAAGGTACAATGAGACTTATAATTGGAAAAGACTTCACTCTGTAACAGCAGGGATGATGGTGTTTGGCAGCAGAGCTCTGTACAATCCAGGATAACTTGTGTGTCCTGAAAATTCCCAAACTCCTCTGGCAGGTAGGCCTGTACTTTGTCTTTGGGCATCCAAATGCAGACAGACCCTAAAAGAAACTGTAGGTTTGGAGTTGGTGACCCGTATCATCTGATGTGTTGCAGGTTCAATCAGTTCCCAGAAGGCCATCAGGTGGTTGTAGGTTGCAAACCTGCAAAGACAGTAGATGGATTATTAAGATACACTGATCAAAAACTAATCAGTCATATCCAGTATTTTTGTTCAGAAGCTCACCTTTTTAGATCATTTTAACTCTATTGTGCACACATTCCAGGCGGCCATTTTTAAAATTCCTCAGATTCCCGACATAGTCCACTATAAAACTAGATATCTCAAGTTGTACATATAGGGAAATGATAATTCATGGCTCAAACTGAAGTAGACAGTTGGGGGAACATATTGATTCACTTCAATACCATATTCCTTGGTTTGTTTTATTTTAGAACCTCTATTACAGATGCTAATATGCCAGGAATGTCAGAAATGCACTTGACCTTGAGCATCACAAGCATGTATATTCACATAGCTCCATTCCATTCAGTCTATAAATTTGAAATATATTTCGCTATGGTCTTTTCTAATAACACAGAAAAAATGGAGCAAATCAATGCAAGCATTGCAAAGTTATTCCACTTTGTTCCAAGGAATGTCAAGTTCAACATTCCAATGTATGCCACAGCCAGTACACACCCTTGGCCAACCAAGCCAACATGCTAACAAATTCCATACACGAAACCGATGAGCTATTTCAAACAACAACGTTGCACATATTACAGAAAGACCAGAAAATTCCAATGAATAAATTCCATGTCCAATTATGAACGTTATATGATATGACATTTATGTCCAATATAGTCCGACAGGCTATGCAAGCTACCGTAGCCAACTCCGGTAGCGTCCGACACGATACAGAGTACTCCAGCACTCAAAAGCTCCAATACTAAACATTAGATTATAGACAGTATTAGAATATATATTTTGTACAATATCGCTTATGAAAAATTATCAATTTTTACTCACGAGTACACCGAGTCGCGTCGTAGCGGGTGTACGGTCTCACTTCCGGGTTGGCGAAAATGCCGAAAATTGCTCATATATTCCATAAAAAGTTATCGGTTTATGTTCAAAAGTATCCACAATCAGAATAAAAACGAACAAAATAATCCACGACTGCTTCAGTTTCGCCGAATAGTGTGTTCTGGGGAGCTTGGCTTAGGTTAGCAAAGGTTAGCTTATGTTGCTATGCTAGCGGACCCACATTGGAAATGAAGCGCGACTTTCCGAGGGCTCAATAAAAAAATATAATTGAGCAATCGTGGCAAATGAGGGCTGGTTAGCTTCAGAAGGAAGTAAAGTATTGGTTAGAAGAGCTTCCAATCACTTGTAAGGCTCCAGCTTGTCTCTGTGGACTGATAAGTTGGTGCACTTGCAGTCAACACGAGCGAAGTGTGGCCAGGGTTGGCAGGTCCTACATAAATATTCCGGTGTAAAAGTCAGTGTAAAATGCGCCCGTCAGAAGCCAAAAGTAGGCCAAAGTGTTAGAGTGTTAAAATTGAGACTATTTAAGTATTATATCGCCATGGATTGTTATTGTTGACTTGTAAGTCCCGCGGTGGGCCAAGTGAAAAGTAGCCCAAAAACGAAAAACTTTGAAGGAGTTTCAAACAAGCCCAATTTGGAGTGAAAACCGCGAATCTGGCAACCAGGTTTAGACCGTATGTGCAGTATATAAAGCGCTGCAAATTCATATATGTTTCGAGGACGGTATGCCAAAAAGTATATTAACCTAAATATATTTTAGGAAACAGAATAGTCCTATATTACATATATTCTAGTTCTACATTAACTGTTCAAACATTATTCCATTTTTCCCTGTGCAAAAATAAGATTTCGCTACCACAATGCATTACTATTTTGCATAAACCAATCAGCTTCAAGTCGGCATATGACGCCCGCTGACGATTCTAGGAAGTAAACAGGAAACTAACGAGCTAACTGAATATCTTTGGACTGGCTTGATCAAATTTGACAATTAAGGCATCTTTTTTTTGTTATATTGTGCTGCATCTAATAAAGTATGGTTAGCAAACGCTTCCTCGTATCCATGTTAACGTTAGTGATTGTATCAATAAATTTACCTTCACAGACCAGAAGCTATTACTTACTATTGAGATGTTTGTTTTAGCTAGCTAACTATGAAGCTGCTGTGTAAGTAGCATATCATTACATTTTTATTTTTATTCATCTTCCCCCCTGCACAGTGTCAATGAAAAACAAGGTGACAGGAGAGGTCCGCGTGAGGGCAGTTTGTCATAGGTCTATGAGGAAAAGTGAAAAGCCACATGACTTGAGAGTAGGATCAATGGTTACACACACACACACAAGTGTTTGTGTATATATGTATGTATGTATGTATGTACAAACATGCACTAATCAGTCATAACAATTACTGTTTTTTCGCAAGATATTTAAATATGGCAGTCTGAACTAAAGAAGCAAAAGCAGCCTTAATCCTGTGGTCTTTGCTGAATAAGACTTCCAGGGACTTCACATACAGTTGTTCCTGTTCTGGCAAAACAAAATATCCTGTTCTCACTCAACAAAATATTGGGCGCAGTGGGGGGCGCAAAATTATTCTCATCTATTAATGGGGGGCACGGCAGAAAACGTTTGGGAACCACTCCTTTAATGTATAAGTGTATAGAAGTGTATAACCACTACATCAGATTACTGCCATAATATAAGCAAAGCTGATTAAATATTGAAGGTGTGGTCATCTCTAATCACACCCTTCACTAATCACATTGACTAAATCTATAGCATCAATAAAACATGGTATTTGGTGCCCAAGCTTTTGCATGTGCCTACATATTTTATCTCTCTACCTTCAGTGAATTAAAGTGGATGTGTACAGTCAACTAATTTGGGAAACTTTACCTGACTTATTTATTTTTGCTCAATTACTGCTGTTCAATAAAATGTTAACAGATATTTTAATATATTTTTTCTCCTTAGATGGTGTTAAAACACTCGAGCCCTGTCATTTTGGTGAGCACCCATTGCTCCTGTGTGGCAGGATGTGCCCTGTGCAATCATTTGGTTGCCCTTCTTTATCAGACTGCACACTATTCTCAGCTAGATATTCCTGCTGTACCCCCAGTCCAAAGCTGCACAGACACCGAGCAGCGAGTTACCTAGCATGTCAGTTTGTATGTCACATGTATGTTCATCCATATGTAGCCACCATTAAAACAGTGCTAAATGTGTCCCTACTTTTAGGGTGTGAAGCCGGGACCCGTTGGAGAAATGGAGGTTCGAAAACCAAGGAATTCAACTGCTGACTGTGTGAGGTTATATATATATAAGTTATCTTTTAAACCTTATATTCAACATCTAATTAAAAAGCTTAGACTTTTGTTAGGTTTTTATTATAGAAATAAATCTTGTTTTTCTTTTATTGTAAAAAAGAAGTTAGTTGAAGCAACGTTCATGCCTGTATTAGATTATGGAGATATTTTGTATATGAATGCTCCTGTGCACTGTTTGAGCATACTGGACAGTGTGTATCATAGTGCTTTGCGATTTATAACAAACTGTCGACCTCTTACTCATCATTGTTTGTTATATACAAAAGTGAATTGGACTTCGTTGCAGGCACGACGTTTTGCACATTGGTATGTTTTTATTTACAAAGCACTAATTGGGAATTTGCCTAATTATTTATGTTGTCTTCTGAATAGAAGGCAAAGTCTGCTCAGTCTTCGTTCGAGTGAGTTTTTGCAACTTGCTGTTCCTAGAGCTCGAACAGAGCTAGGAAAGACTGCTTTTAGTTTTGCTGCTCCATACACATGGAACCGGTTACAGGCTGATATAAAAATCAAGGACCTTGTTTCTTTGAACAGATTTAAGACTCTGATAAAATCAGTCAGGTCCAGATCATCTGTGTGTGCGTGTTTTAATAAATTTTATGTGAGATTTTGAATGTATCTTGAATGTTGTAATTTGTGCTGCTGCTCGGTCTCTCTTGGCCAGGTCTCTCTTGTAAAAGAGATCTTGTATCTCAAGGGACTAACCTGGTTAAATAAAGGCAAATAAAAAAATAAAAAAATATTACCTTTGATCCATGTGATGTGTAATGAAGTTTAGATTATATTGTGGCAGTAATTTGATTAAATGGTTATACACGTTTTTGCTTTTAATATTTTTCAGAAGTTGACATTATAAAGCGTTGGATGGAGAAATGCCCAATGTTGCCATGCTAAGAGTGTGAGAGGTCTATAAGAAGTTTTAGTCCTGTAATTGCCCCTCTGGTTGCAACAATGGGCATGTGAACTGCAGTCCCATTAGTTGAATGTGCTTTTGGGCCTGTAGAGGCAGGGAGTGTGGTTTGATTCCATGATAAGCCAGCAGCAGTGAGAGAAATTGTGAACATCCCAGGTGCCCCCAGTCAAGCACCCCTTGCTATGGAAAACTATAGGCTGGGACGATGAGAATGTGCGTATGTTTTGTGAGAAGAGGAAGAAGTGCATGTTAAGTCCCTGGAAGTGTGATTGAGCATGGGGCAGAGGATTGAAGCTGCAAGACAGGAGCAGAGTTGATGTGAAGAATGGCATGGTCTGAGAAAGATGAGAGTAAGATGTAGAGCAGGCATGTGAAAGATAGGGCCCCGCGGGCCGGACCCGGCCCGTTGGATTATTTAATACGGCCCGGCATAAATTTCTGAGTATGTCAAAAAATGAATCAAGTCTCTAGCTCATTTCTATCAAAAGTTGTGATTTTTAAAAAATGAATACAAATCAAAAGCTCTCTCTGGTCGCTAGAGGAAAGTAAATGACAGCATGCAGCACTGACACGAGTTAAAGCTTCAGTCAAAGGATGCAATTCCGCTATGAAGCGATTCTGCTATGAAGGATAAATTTGGGTCCGTGGAAATGAATACGTTTTATCAATATCTCGTGCCAGGTTACCCCAAATTAACAGCCATGGCTGCATAAGTTCTATCCATGTTTGGGACTACTTATCTTTGTGAACAGGTGTTCTCTGTAATGAACAATAATAAAACAAAGCAGCGCTCAAGGTTAACAAATAAACACTTGAATGACATTGTTAAATGTGCTGCTACTTAGGATTTGACACCTAATATCGATGCACTTGTGAAGGCAAAAAGATGCCAAGTTACAGGAGCCAGCAGCAGCAAGTAGACTGCAGGAATGCAGTGAGAGAGAGAGAAAAAAAGTGTGATGACACGAAATTTGTTTGCACTCATGAATACAGATCATTAAAAATAAGATTCATCTGGTTTCATATTAAAGATAATTAATATTGTGCAGTATGTTCTCAGCTTCAGTAGGCCCAGCCTAGTAGTTTGATCTGATGTAGTCTAATTTTATTACCCATGCACTGCTATAACTTTTATTTGTATTTCTTTTTTTATTTATTTCAAAGCAGTATGACTATTAAGGCGAAAATGTTTTTTTCATAGCTCCCACTTGAGTTTGTTAATGTGGTGAGTTGCTTCAGGTATAAAACTGCATTCACTCAACTGTTAAAATAAACCAGTTGTTAACACATTCACCGTCAAACATGAAAATCTTTTTTTTTTTCATTGTTTTAATGTGTTGTGCTTAGAAAAGATCCCTTTTCATCCATGATTATAAAATGTAGGCTGAATGATAAAGCATAGTACTGAAAAATAAAGCGAAATATTTGGAGTTGATTTGTAGTTACTGATCCGGCTCACCTAAGAACAGAAGGTCTGGATCCGGCCCCACAGCCAAACTGAGTTTGACATGCCTGATCTACACGTTTCCATGAGGCAAACCATGTTCGAGGACATACTTCTGCAGATAATTTGGCAGAGAGAATCTACAGGGGAACTGTCCAGACCAAGGACATGAGGGGAGGAATTCATATGGAGCCAGTTGCAGTTCAAGAGTACTGCATTCTGAAAAATGTGAATTATTCACCATGTGGGTTTGTCATTCACCCTGATGCTCCATGGCTGGGTTGTTCCCCTGATGGAGTAATCTTCGATCCCTCTGAGAATCCACCATTTGGACTCTTAGAAGTCAAATGCCCCAACATTCAGAGTTATGTGGACTGCCCCTATCTGAAAATGTCAAGCGGTGCTTTGAAACTTCGGAGGCAACACAAGTACTGCTGGCAAGTTCAGGGACAGATCCTCTTGACTGGTTTAGAATGGTGTGATTTTGTTGTGTGTGCTCAGGAGGACACACTAGTTGAGCGAGTTTACAAAAATCAAGAAGTGATGCACACCATTAGAGAAAAAGCGGATCATTTTTTATTTTACCATTACATACAAAAGTGTTTGCAGTAAAACATAAATACAATGATTACCTGTATAGTGTCAGATTAATTATCTGTTGTTCATTAAGAAGTGATTTGTTTGTTTTTTCTGTCAATGCATTAATTCCACTGTTTTTATGTCTTCCTTTAAGTGCAGACATAAAAAAAATATGAGAAGGATTTTTGATTCTCCAAGCCAAGGTTTATTACAGCAGGTTATTAAGACCAGTAATATTAAAGCATCAAAACATATTTACATATTTTCGATATTTAAATGCATACATTCTAAAATTTGCTCCATGTCTTTACAAGTGGTCCATTCTGATAGTTCACAAGCAGACAAGATACAGTAAATAGCTGATTTATGCTGCCTGAAATAGACATGGGGATGACGGTGTCAAACAATTTGTGCTCCTTTACTCGTCGGATGCACCGTTCAACATGTACCCTGAGCCTGGCTACGGACTGTGTGTGTTTTACGTCATGTGCAGACATTCGTGTGCACCTTTTCAGGAAAACTGGCCTGTGGATCTTACATGGTACAAGATCGTCTACCAGGAAGCCCTTATCCACCATTATTGCCATGTCAGGGGTAAGTAGAGGAATAATTCCTGACTGTCTGAACATCTCCCTGTCACTAATAGACCCAGCATAGAGTCCAGACACAAAGGTTATGGCACCATGGGGTGCCATTCCAATTAAGGCCTTGAAGGTACAATGAGACTTATAATTGGAAAAGACTTCACTCTGTAACAGCAGGGATGATGGTGTTTGGCAGCAGAGCTCTGTACAATCCAGGATAACTTGTGTGTCCTGAAAATTCCCAAACTCCTCTGGCAGGTAGGCCTGTACTTTGTCTTTGGGCATCCAAATGCAGACAGACCCTAAAAGAAACTGTAGGTTTGGAGTTGGTGACCCGTATCATCTGATGTGTTGCAGGTTCAATCAGTTCCCAGAAGGCCATCAGGTGGTTGTAGGTTGCAAACCTGCAAAGACAGTAGATGGATTATTAAGATACACTGATCAAAAACTAATCAGTCATATCCAGTATTTTTGTTCAGAAGCTCACCTTTTTAGATCATTTTAACTCTATTGTGCACACATTCCAGGCGGCCATTTTTAAAATTCCTCAGATTCCCGACATAGTCCACTATAAAACTAGATATCTCAAGTTGTACATATAGGGAAATGATAATTCATGGCTCAAACTGAAGTAGACAGTTGGGGGAACATATTGATTCACTTCAATACCATATTCCTTGGTTTGTTTTATTTTAGAACCTCTATTACAGATGCTAATATGCCAGGAATGTCAGAAATGCACTTGACCTTGAGCATCACAAGCATGTATATTCACATAGCTCCATTCCATTCAGTCTATAAATTTGAAATATATTTCGCTATGGTCTTTTCTAATAACACAGAAAAAATGGAGCAAATCAATGCAAGCATTGCAAAGTTATTCCACTTTGTTCCAAGGAATGTCAAGTTCAACATTCCAATGTATGCCACAGCCAGTACACACCCTTGGCCAACCAAGCCAACATGCTAACAAATTCCATACACGAAACCGATGAGCTATTTCAAACAACAACGTTGCACATATTACAGAAAGACCAGAAAATTCCAATGAATAAATTCCATGTCCAATTATGAACGTTATATGATATGACATTTATGTCCAATATAGTCCGACAGGCTATGCAAGCTACCGTAGCCAACTCCGGTAGCGTCCGACACGATACAGAGTACTCCAGCACTCAAAAGCTCCAATACTAAACATTAGATTATAGACAGTATTAGAATATATATTTTGTACAATATCGCTTATGAAAAATTATCAATTTTTACTCACGAGTACACCGAGTCGCGTCGTAGCGGGTGTACGGTCTCACTTCCGGGTTGGCGAAAATGCCGAAAATTGCTCATATATTCCATAAAAAGTTATCGGTTTATGTTCAAAAGTATCCACAATCAGAATAAAAACGAACAAAATAATCCACGACTGCTTCAGTTTCGCCGAATAGTGTGTTCTGGGGAGCTTGGCTTAGGTTAGCAAAGGTTAGCTTATGTTGCTATGCTAGCGGACCCACATTGGAAATGAAGCGCGACTTTCCGAGGGCTCAATAAAAAAATATAATTGAGCAATCGTGGCAAATGAGGGCTGGTTAGCTTCAGAAGGAAGTAAAGTATTGGTTAGAAGAGCTTCCAATCACTTGTAAGGCTCCAGCTTGTCTCTGTGGACTGATAAGTTGGTGCACTTGCAGTCAACACGAGCGAAGTGTGGCCAGGGTTGGCAGGTCGTACATAAATATTCCGGCCAAAGTCAGTGTAAAATGCGCCCGTCAGAAGCCAAAAGTAGGCCAAAGTGTTAGTGTTAAAATTGAGACTATTTAAGTATTATATCGCCATGGATTGTTATTGTTGACTTGTAAGTCCCGCGGTGGGCCAAGTGAAAAGTAGCCCAAAAACGAAAAACTTTGAAGGAGTTTCAAACAAGCCCAATTTGGAGTGAAAACCGCGAATCTGGCAACCGGGTTTAGACCGTATGTGCAGGATATAAAGCGCTGCAAATTCATATATGTTTCGAGGACGGTATGCCAAAAAGTATATTAACCTAAATATATTTTAGGAAACAGAATAGTCCTATATTACATATATTCTAGTTCTACATTAACTGTTCAAACATTATTCCATTTTTCCCTGTGCAAAAATAAGATTTCGCTACCACAATGCATTACTATTTTGCATAAACCAATCAGCTTCAAGTCGGCATATGACGCCCGCTGACGATTCTAGGAAGTAAACAGGAAACTAACGAGCTAACTGAATATCTTTGGACTGGCTTGATCAAATTTGACAATTAAGGCATCTTTTTTTAGTTATATTGTGCTGCATCTAATAAAGTATGGTTAGCAAACGCTTCCTCGTATCCATGTTAACGTTAGTGATTGTATCAATAAATTTACCTTCACAGACCAGAAGCTATTACTTACTATTGAGATGTTTGTTTTAGCTAGCTAACTATGAAGCTGCTGTGTAAGTAGCATATCATTACATTTTTATTTTTATTCATCTTCCCCCCTGCACAGTGTCAATGAAAAACAAGGTGACAGGAGAGGTCTGCGTGAGGGCAGTTTGTCATAGGTCTATGAGGAAAAGTGAAAAGCCACATGACTTGAGAGTAGGATCAATGGTTACACACACACACACAAGTGTTTGTGTATATATGTATGTATGTATGTATGTACAAACATGCACTAATCAGTCATAACAATTACTGTTTTTTCGCAAGATATTTAAATATGGCAGTCTGAACTAAAGAAGCAAAAGCAGCCTTAATCCTGTGGTCTTTGCTGAATAAGACTTCCAGGGACTTCACATACAGTTGTTCCTGTTCTGGCAAAACAAAATATCCTGTTCTCACTCAACAAAATATTGGGCGCAGTGGGGGGCGCAAAATTATTCTCATCTATTAATGGGGGGCACGGCAGAAAACGTTTGGGAACCACTCCTTTAATGTATAAGTGTATAGAAGTGTATAACCACTACATCAGATTACTGCCATAATATAAGCAAAGCTGATTAAATATTGAAGGTGTGGTCATCTCCAATCACACCCTTCACTAATCACATTGACTAAATCTATAGCATCAATAAAACATGGTATTTGGTGCCCAAGCTTTTGCATGTGCCTACATATTTTATCTCTCTACCTTCAGTGAATTAAAGTGGATGTGTACAGTCAACTAATTTGGGAAACTTTACCTGACTTATTTATTTTTGCTCAATTACTGCTGTTCAATAAAATGTTAACAGATATTTTAATATATTTTTTCTCCTTAGATGGTGTTAAAACACTCGAGCCCTGTCATTTTGGTGAGCACCCATTGCTCCTGTGTGGCAGGATGTGCCCTGTGCAATCATTTGGTTGCCCTTCTTTATCAGACTGCACACTATTCTCAGCTAGATATTCCTGCTGTACCCCCAGTCCAAAGCTGCACAGACACCGAGCAGCGAGTTACCTAGCATGTCAGTTTGTATGTCACATGTATGTTCATCCATATGTAGCCACCATTAAAACAGTGCTAAATGTGTCCCTACTTTTAGGGTGTGAAGCCGGGACCCGTTGGAGAAATGGAGGTTCGAAAACCAAGGAATTCAACTGCTGACTGTGTGAGGTTATATATATATAAGTTATCTTTTAAACCTTATATTCAACATCTAATTAAAAAGCTTAGACTTTTGTTAGGTTTTTATTATAGAAATAAATCTTGTTTTTCTTTTATTGTAAAAAAGAAGTTAGTTGAAGCAACGTTCATGCCTGTATTAGATTATGGAGATATTTTGTATATGAATGCTCCTGTGCACTGTTTGAGCATACTGGACAGTGTGTATCATAGTGCTTTGCGATTTATAACAAACTGTCGACCTCTTACTCATCATTGTTTGTTATATACAAAAGTGAATTGGACTTCGTTGCAGGCACGACGTTTTGCACATTGGTATGTTTTTATTTACAAAGCACTAATTGGGAATTTGCCTAATTATTTATGTTGTCTTCTGAATAGAAGGCAAAGTCTGCTCAGTCTTCGTTCGAGTGAGTTTTTGCAACTTGCTGTTCCTAGAGCTCGAACAGAGCTAGGAAAGACTGCTTTTAGTTTTGCTGCTCCATACACATGGAACCGGTTACAGGCTGATATAAAAATCAAGGACCTTGTTTCTTTGAACAGATTTAAGACTCTGATAAAATCAGTCAGGTCCAGATCATCTGTGTGTGCGTGTTTTAATAAATTTTATGTGAGATTTTGAATGTATCTTGAATGTTGTAATTTGTGCTGCTGCTCGGTCTCTCTTGGCCAGGTCTCTCTTGTAAAAGAGATCTTGTATCTCAAGGGACTAACCTGGTTAAATAAAGGCAAATAAAAAAAAATATATATATTACCTTTGATCCATGTGATGTGTAATGAAGTTTAGATTATATTGTGGCAGTAATTTGATTAAATGGTTATACACGTTTTTGCTTTTAATATTTTTCAGAAGTTGACATTATAAAGCGTTGGATGGAGAAATGCCCAATGTTGCCATGCTAAGAGTGTGAGAGGTCTATAAGAAGTTTTAGTCCTGTAATTGCCCCTCTGGTTGCAACAATGGGCATGTGAACTGCAGTCCCATTAGTTGAATGTGCTTTTGGGCCTGTAGAGGCAGGGAGTGTGGTTTGATTCCATGATAAGCCAGCAGCAGTGAGAGAAATTGTGAACATCCCAGGTGCCCCCAGTCAAGCACCCCTTGCTATGGAAAACTATAGGCTGGGACGATGAGAATGTGCGTATGTTTTGTGAGAAGAGGAAGAAGTGCATGTTAAGTCCCTGGAAGTGTGATTGAGCATGGGGCAGAGGATTGAAGCTGCAAGACAGGAGCAGAGTTGATGTGAAGAATGGCATGGTCTGAGAAAGATGAGAGTAAGATGTACAGCAGGCATGTGAAAGATAGGGCCCCGCGGGCCGGACCCGGCCCGTTGGATTATTTAATACGGCCCGGCATAAATTTCTGAGTATGTCAAAAAATGAAGCAAGTCTCTAGCTCATTTCTATCAAAAGTTGTGATTTTTAAAAAATGAATACAAATCAAAAGCTCTCTCTGGTCACTAGAGGGCAGTAAATGACAGCATGCAGCACTGACACGAGTTAAAGCTTCAGTCAAAGGATGCAATTCCGCTATGAAGCGATTCTGCTATGAAGGATAAATTTGGGTCCGTGGAAATGAATACGTTTTATCAATATCTCGTGCCAGGTTACCCCAAATTAACAGCCATGGCTGCATAAGTTCTATCCATGTTTGGGACTACTTATCTTTGTGAACAGGTGTTCTCTGTAATGAACAATAATAAAACAAAGCAGCGCTCAAGGTTAACAAATAAACACTTGAATGACATTGTTAAATGTGCTGCTACTCAGGATTTGACACCTAATATCGATGCACTTGTGAAGGCAAAAAGATGCCAAGTTACAGGAGCCAGCAGCAGCAAGTAGACTGCAGGAATGCAGTGAGAGAGAGAGAAAAAAAGTGTGATGACACGAAATTTGTTTGCACTCATGAATACAGATCATTAAAAATAAGATTCATCTGGTTTCATATTAAAGATAATTAATATTGTGCAGTATGTTCTCAGCTTCAGTAGGCCCAGCCTAGTAGTTTGATCTGATGTAGTCTAATTTTATTACCCATGCACTGCTATAACTTTTATTTGTATTTCTTTTTTTATTTATTTCAAAGCAGTATGACTATTAAGGCGAAAATGTTTTTTTCATAGCTCCCACTTGAGTTTGTTAATGTGGTGAGTTGCTTCAGGTATAAAACTGCATTCACTCAACTGTTAAAATAAACCAGTTGTTAACACATTCACCGTCAAACATGAAAATCTTTTTTTTTTTCATTGTTTTAATGTGTTGTGCTTAGAAAAGATCCCTTTTCATCCATGATTATAAAATGTAGGCTGAATGATAAAGCATAGTACTGAAAAATAAAGCGAAATATTTGGAGTTGATTTGTAGTTACTGATCCGGCTCACCTAAGAACAGAAGGTCTGGATCCGGCCCCACAGCCAAACTGAGTTTGACATGCCTGATCTACACGTTTCCATGAGGCAAACCATGTTCGAGGACATACTTCTGCAGATAATTTGGCAGAGAGAATCTACAGGGGAACTGTCCAGACCAAGGACATGAGGGGAGGAATTCATATGGAGCCAGTTGCAGTTCAAGAGTACTGCATTCTGAAAAATGTGAATTATTCACCATGTGGGTTTGTCATTCACCCTGATGCTCCATGGCTGGGTTGTTCCCCTGATGGAGTAATCTTCGATCCCTCTGAGAATCCACCATTTGGACTCTTAGAAGTCAAATGCCCCAACATTCAGAGTTATGTGGACTGCCCCTATCTGAAAATGTCAAGCGGTGCTTTGAAACTTCGGAGGCAACACAAGTACTGCTGGCAAGTTCAGGGACAGATCCTCTTGACTGGTTTAGAATGGTGTGATTTTGTTGTGTGTGCTCAGGAGGACACACTAGTTGAGCGAGTTTACAAAAATCAAGAAGTGATGCACACCATTAGAGAAAAAGCGGATCATTTTTTCTTTTACCATTACATACAAAAGTGTTTGCAGTAAAACATAAATACAATGATTACCTGTATAGTGTCAGATTAATTATCTGTTGTTCATTAAGAAGTGATTTGTTTGTTTTTTCTGTCAATGCATTAATTCCACTGTTTTTATGTCTTCCTTTAAGTGCAGACATAAAAAAAATATGAGAAGGATTTTTGATTCTCCAAGCCAAGGTTTATTACAGCAGGTTATTAAGACCAGTAATATTAAAGCATCAAAACATATTTACATATTTTCGATATTTAAATGCATACATTCTAAAATTTGCTCCATGTCTTTACAAGTGGTCCATTCTGATAGTTCACAAGCAGACAAGATACAGTAAATAGCTGATTTATGCTGCCTGAAATAGACATGGGGATGACGGTGTCAAACAATTTGTGCTCCTTTACTCGTCGGATGCACCGTTCAACATGTACCCTGAGCCTGGCTACGGACTGTGTGTGTTTTACGTCATGTGCAGACATTCGTGTGCACCTTTTCAGGAAAACTGGCCTGTGGATCTTACATGGTACAAGATCGTCTACCAGGAAGCCCTTATCCACCATTATTGCCATGTCAGGGGTAAGTAGAGGAATAATTCCTGACTGTCTGAACATCTCCCTGTCACTAATAGACCCAGCATAGAGTCCAGACACAAAGGTTATGGCACCATGGGGTGCCATTCCAATTAAGGCCTTGAAGGTACAATGAGACTTATAATTGGAAAAGACTTCACTCTGTAACAGCAGGGATGATGGTGTTTGGCAGCAGAGCTCTGTACAATCCAGGATAACTTGTGTGTCCTGAAAATTCCCAAACTCCTCTGGCAGGTAGGCCTGTACTTTGTCTTTGGGCATCCAAATGCAGACAGACCCTAAAAGAAACTGTAGGTTTGGAGTTGGTGACCCGTATCATCTGATGTGTTGCAGGTTCAATCAGTTCCCAGAAGGCCATCAGGTGGTTGTAGGTTGCAAACCTGCAAAGACAGTAGATGGATTATTAAGATACACTGATCAAAAACTAATCAGTCATATCCAGTATTTTTGTTCAGAAGCTCACCTTTTTAGATCATTTTAACTCTATTGTGCACACATTCCAGGCGGCCATTTTTAAAATTCCTCAGATTCCCGACATAGTCCACTATAAAACTAGATATCTCAAGTTGTACATATAGGGAAATGATAATTCATGGCTCAAACTGAAGTAGACAGTTGGGGGAACATATTGATTCACTTCAATACCATATTCCTTGGTTTGTTTTATTTTAGAACCTCTATTACAGATGCTAATATGCCAGGAATGTCAGAAATGCACTTGACCTTGAGCATCACAAGCATGTATATTCACATAGCTCCATTCCATTCAGTCTATAAATTTGAAATATATTTCGCTATGGTCTTTTCTAATAACACAGAAAAAATGGAGCAAATCCATGCAAGCATTGCAAAGTTATTCCACTTTGTTCCAAGGAATGTCAAGTTCAACATTCCAATGTATGCCACAGCCAGTACACACCCTTGGCCAACCAAGCCAACATGCTAACAAATTCCATACACGAAACCGATGAGCTATTTCAAACAACAACGTTGCACATATTACAGAAAGACCAGAAAATTCCAATGAATAAATTCCATGTCCAATTATGAACGTTATATGATATGACATTTATGTCCAATATAGTCCGACAGGCTATGCAAGCTACCGTAGCCAACTCCGGTAGCATCCGACACGATACAGAGTACTCCAGCACTCAAAAGCTCCAATACTAAACATTAGATTATAGACAGTATTAGAATATATATTTTGTACAATATCGCTTATGAAAAATTATCAATTTTTACTCACGAGTACACCGAGTCGCGTCGTAGCGGGTGTACGGTCTCACTTCCGGGTTGGCGAAAATGCCGAAAATTGCTCATATATTCCATAAAAAGTTATCGGTTTATGTTCAAAAGTATCCACAATCAGAATAAAAACGAACAAAATAATCCACGACTGCTTCAGTTTCGCCGAATAGTGTGTTCTGGGGAGCTTGGCTTAGGTTAGCAAAGGTTAGCTTATGTTGCTATGCTAGCGGACCCACATTGGAAATGAAGCGCGACTTTCCGAGGGCTCAATAAAAAAATATAATTGAGCAATCGTGGCAAATGAGGGCTGGTTAGCTTCAGAAGGAAGTAAAGTATTGGTTAGAAGAGCTTCCAATCACTTGTAAGGCTCCAGCTTGTCTCTGTGGACTGATAAGTTGGTGCACTTGCAGTCAACACGAGCGAAGTGTGGCCAGGGTTGGCAGGTGGTACATAAATATTCCGGCCAAAGTCAGTGTAAAATGCGCCCGTCAGAAGCCAAAAGTAGGCCAAAGTGTTAGAGTGTTAAAATTGAGACTATTTAAGTATTATATCGCCATGGATTGTTATTGTTGACTTGTAAGTCCCGCGGTGGGCCAAGTGAAAAGTAGCCCAAAAACGAAAAACTTTGAAGGAGTTTCAAACAAGCCCAATTTGGAGTGAAAACGGCGAATCTGGCAACCGGGTTTAGACCGTATGTGCGGTATATAAAGCGCTGCAAATTCATATATGTTTCGAGGACGGTATGACAAAAAGTATATTAACCTAAATATATTTTAGGAAACAGAATAGTCCTATATTACATATATTCTAGTTCTACATTAACTGTTCAAACATTATTCCATTTTTCCCTGTGCAAAAATAAGATTTCGCTACCACAATGCATTACTATTTTGCATAAACCAATCAGCTTCAAGTCGGCATATGACGCCCGCTGACGATTCTAGGAAGTAAACAGGAAACTAACGAGCTAACTGAATATCTTTGGACTGGCTTGATCAAATTTGACAATTAAGGCATCTTTTTTTAGTTATATTGTGCTGCATCTAATAAAGTATGGTTAGCAAACGCTTCCTCGTATCCATGTTAACGTTAGTGATTGTATCAATAAATTTACCTTCACAGACCAGAAGCTATTACTTACTATTGAGATGTTTGTTTTAGCTAGCTAACTATGAAGCTGCTGTGTAAGTAGCATATCATTACATTTTTATTTTTATTCATCTTCCCCCCTGCACAGTGTCAATGAAAAACAAGGTGACAGGAGAGGTCCGCGTGAGGGCAGTTTGTCATAGGTCTATGAGGAAAAGTGAAAAGCCACATGACTTGAGAGTAGGGTCAATGGTTACACACACACACAAGTGTTTGTGTATATATGTATGTATGTATGTACAAACATGCACTAATCAGTCATAACAATTACTGTTTTTTCGCAAGATATTTAAATATGGCAGTCTGAACTAAAGAAGCAAAAGCAGCCTTAATCCTGTGGTCTTTGCTGAATAAGACTTCCAGGGACTTCACATACAGTTGTTCCTGTTCTGGCAAAACAAAATATCCTGTTCTCACTCAACAAAATATTGGGCGCAGTGGGGGGCGCAAAATTATTCTCATCTATTAATGGGGGGCACGGCAGAAAACGTTTGGGAACCACTCCTTTAATGTATAAGTGTATAGAAGTGTATAACCACTACATCAGATTACTGCCATAATATAAGCAAAGCTGATTAAATATTAAAGGTGTGGTCATCTCCAATCACACCCTTCACTAATCACATTGACTAAATCTATAGCATCAATAAAACATGGTATTTGGTGCCCAAGCTTTTGCATGTGCCTACATATTTTATCTCTCTACCTTCAGTGAATTAAAGTGGATGTGTACAGTCAACTAATTTGGGAAACTTTACCTGACTTATTTATTTTTGCTCAATTACTGCTGTTCAATAAAATGTTAACAGATATTTTAATATATTTTTTCTCCTTAGATGGTGTTAAAACACTCGAGCCCTGTCATTTTGGTGAGCACCCATTGCTCCTGTGTGGCAGGATGTTGTAACGTTTGTGACGGGCAGGCATGACGCAATTGCAGAATTTAAAGGGTTTTAATGAAAAGAGAGACAAACACGACTAACCACAGAAGGCAGAGGGAGCTAGGCTAACGATAGGGAGGTAACACCAACGACACGGGTAAGTTAAACTACGGAGAAACGTAAACGCAAAACCCACAATGGACCTAGAACTACGAAACATATATGAGGGGAGGTATACAATGAGGGGAGCGATGATGCTGGGACAACAACAGCGTAGACTATGAACTAAACAGACAAGGAATTATAAACTACAAGAGATTACCTAAGACGAGTGACAAACACGAAGTAAACACAAGCATGAAACACGGGGGGGAACCAAACCAACACACAAAGACTAGAAACAAAACAGAGAGGTTACAAGGGCAAAGGCATGAACAGAAAGCAAGGTACAACTGAGGAACAAGGAGGAACTTACGTACAGGGAATGACCGACAAGGGAATGAAACACTCGGGGTTCTTTATACACAGAGACAAGACGGTGAAACGAGACTCAGGTGTGTGGGCACTAACGAGGGGGCATGACAGACAGAGGGAGGAACGAATGGGAGCGGGGAGCTAGGCGGGACCAGGGAGGAGGGAGGGGCTGGACGTGACATAACCCCCCCTCAAGGCGTGCAACTCCGGGGCACGCCAACCAGGGAGGGCCGGACAGACGCTGGGGACAGAGACACCATGACACAGAGGGAAACGAACGGGCGAGGCCGGGGCAGGGACAACAGACACGGGGCAGGATGGAGACAACGGCCGGGACTCCAGACGTATGGGAGGACCGGGACAAGGACTGGGCGGTGACGTGGGAAAGGGACCAGACGGCACAGGACAGGGGGTCGACACAGGAGGCGGGACCAAGGGAGCTGGACAAGATGGGGTCAAGGGCACAGGACCGGACACCAGGGAGGACTGAGATGCAGAGGCAAACAGGTGGAGGACGACAGAGACAGGGACGGGAACAAAGTGGGTGACGATCTGCGGAACAGAGACGGGAACAGGGACATGGAGGACACTACCACGCACGGACACAGGGACAGGCACGTGGACGCGGACAGAGACGCACACAGGAACGGGGACCAACAGGAAACCAGGGAGGGGACAGGGCAAAAGAGGGAACACAGGCGATTGTAAAACAGGGTTAACATGAGTGTCAGTGTCTGAACAGTTCAGCATGGGACCAGCCCCAGGCCCACAGGCGGGCAAGGCAGTCACTGTGGGGGCTGGCGTAAGCTGAGGAGTGTCCTGGGGAACCAGCAGAGCCGGAGGAGGGTCCAGGGGAGCCGGGGAAGGGTTCATGGGTACTGGCGGGTTCAGCTGAGGGACAGCGGAAACCGGGGAGGCCGGCGGAGGGGCCGCAGGGGCCTGGGAGGCCAGGCGACGGGCCGCTGGCGGGCAGCGGGAACAGGCGGGGGCCGCTGGCGGGCAGCGGGAACAGGCGGGGGCCGCTGGCGGGCAGCGGGAACAGGCGGGGTCGCCGTGCAGACGTCATCGGGGGGCGAAGCCGCCGTGCCGACGTCATCGGGGGGCGTGTCCACCGGGCCGACGTCATCGGGGGGCGTGATCGCCACGCTGACGTCATCGGGGGGCGTGATCGCCACGCTGACGTCATCGGGGGGCGTGATCGCCACGCTGACGTCATCGGGGGGCGTGATCGCCACGCTGACGTCATCGGGGGGCGTGATCGCCACGCTGACGTCATCGGGGGGCGTGATCGCCACGCTGACGTCATCGGGGGGCGTGATCGCCACGCTGACGTCATCGGGGGGCGTGATCGCCACGCTGACGTCATCGGGGGGCGTGATCGCCACGCTGACGTCATCGGGGGGCGTGATCGCCACGCTGACGTCATCGGGGGGCGTGATCGCCACGCTGACGTCATCGGGGGGCGTGATCGCCACGCTGACGTCATCGGGGGCCCGAGCTGGCCTCTCCTGGGGTGAGTGGCCACTGCGTCCCCCCAAAAAATTCTTGGGGGGCCGTTGGGGAGTGGCTTCCAGGATGCGGTCGTCGTAGGCTGGGACGGCCGTGGCGGCGTCGTCGTGAGGCCGAGCGGCTGTGCAGGCGTCGTCGGGAGGCCGGGCGGCTGTGCAGGCGTCGTCGGGAGGTGTGGAGGTCTCGATCCCACTACTGACCAACCGGTCAGCAGGTATCTCCCGTCGACACTGAGGGGCAGACTCATATACACCTCCACCAAACCTTTCACATAATGTCCGACAAAATCCCTTCACAGTCCATGCATCCGTAACCCGGTGCGCTAGGACAATGTTAGCCCACTCTAGGGCTTTTCCCTTTAATAGTGACCGCATGAATACGACCTGTATGCTCTCGGGTGGTGGGGGTACCGTGAGGAAACGCAAGTAACCCTCACATTGGAGGAGAAAGCTCCTGACTAATCCTTTCTCCCCGTCGTATACCTCAGGGACGAGACAGAGAGAGGGTAGCGCCACCGGTTTCCCCTCAGCGTCCTTTCCAAGCATAGCTTGGATAGAATCCAACTGCTCGTTGAAAGCGTCTCGGTCGAACGGTTGTGTAGACAGAACCACCGTGTTGTCATTCTGCTGCGTCGCGTTAAACTGGTCGGTCATTCTGTAACGTTTGTGACGGGCAGGCATGACGCAATTGCAGAATTTAAAGGGTTTTAATGAAAAGAGAGACAAACACGACTAACCACAGAAGGCAGAGGGAGCTAGGCTAACGATAGGGAGGTAACACCAACGACACGGGTAAGTTAAACTACGGAGAAACGTAAACGCAAAACCCACAATGGACCTAGAACTACGAAACATATATGAGGGGAGGTATACAATGAGGGGAGCGATGATGCTGGGACAACAACAGCGTAGACTATGAACTAAACAGACAAGGAATTATAAACTACAAGAGATTACCTAAGACGAGTGACAAACACGAAGTAAACACAAGCATGAAACACGGGGGGGAACCAAACCAACACACAAAGACTAGAAACAAAACAGAGAGGTTACAAGGGCAAAGGCATGAACAGAAAGCAAGGTACAACTGAGGAACAAGGAGGAACTTACGTACAGGGAATGACCGACAAGGGAATGAAACACTCGGGGTTCTTTATACACAGAGACAAGACGGTGAAACGAGACTCAGGTGTGTGGGCACTAACGAGGGGGCATGACAGACAGAGGGAGGAACGAATGGGAGCGGGGAGCTAGGCGGGTTATAGCTATATAGTTATCTTTTAAACCTTATATTCAACATCTAATTAAAAAGCTTAGACTTTTGTTAGGTTTTTATTATAGAAATAAATCTTGTTTTTCTTTTATTGTAAAAAAGAAGTTAGTTGAAGCAACGTTCATGCCTGTATTAGATTATGGAGATATTTTGTATATGAATGCTCCTGTGCACTGTTTGAGCATACTGGACAGTGTGTATCATAGTGCTTTGCGATTTATAACAAACTGTCGACCTCTTACTCATCATTGTTTGTTATATACAAAAGTGAATTGGACTTCGTTGCAGGCACGACGTTTTGCACATTGGTATGTTTTTATTTACAAAGCACTAATTGGGAATTTGCCTAATTATTTATGTTGTCTTCTGAATAGAAGGCAAAGTCTGCTCAGTCTTCGTTCGAGTGAGTTTTTGCAACTTGCTGTTCCTAGAGCTCGAACAGAGCTAGGAAAGACTGCTTTTAGTTTTGCTGCTCCATACACATGGAACCGGTTACAGGCTGATATAAAAATCAAGGACCTTGTTTCTTTGAACAGATTTAAGACTCTGATAAAATCAGTCAGGTCCAGATCATCTGTGTGTGCATGTTTTAATAAATTTTATGTGAGATTTTGAATGTATCTTGAATGTTGTAATTTGTGCTGCTGCTCGGTCTCTCTTGGCCAGGTCTCTCTTGTAAAAGAGATCTTGTATCTCAAGGGACTAACCTGGTTAAATAAAGGCAAATAAAAAAAAATATATATATTACCTTTGATCCATGTGATGTGTAATGAAGTTTAGATTATATTGTGGCAGTAATTTGATTAAATGGTTATACACGTTTTTGCTTTTAATATTTTTCAGAAGTTGACATTATAAAGCGTTGGATGGAGAAATGCCCAATGTTGCCATGCTAAGAGTGTGAGAGGTCTATAAGAAGTTTTAGTCCTGTAATTGCCCCTCTGGTTGCAACAATGGGCATGTGAACTGCAGTCCCATTAGTTGAATGTGCTTTTGGGCCTGTAGAGGCAGGGAGTGTGGTTTGATTCCATGATAAGCCAGCAGCAGTGAGAGAAATTGTGAACATCCCAGGTGCCCCCAGTCAAGCACCCCTTGCTATGGAAAACTATAGGCTGGGACGATGAGAATGTGCGTATGTTTTGTGAGAAGAGGAAGAAGTGCATGTTAAGTCCCTGGAAGTGTGATTGAGCATGGGGCAGAGGATTGAAGCTGCAAGACAGGAGCAGAGTTGATGTGAAGAATGGCATGGTCTGAGAAAGATGAGAGTAAGATGTACAGCAGGCATGTGAAAGATAGGGCCCCGCGGGCCGGACCCGGCCCGTTGGATTATTTAATACGGCCCGGCATAAATTTCTGAGTATGTCAAAAAATGAAGCAAGTCTCTAGCTCATTTCTATCAAAAGTTGTGATTTTTAAAAAATGAATACAAATCAAAAGCTCTCTCTGGTCACTAGAGGGCAGTAAATGACAGCATGCAGCACTGACACGAGTTAAAGCTTCAGTCAAAGGATGCAATTCCGCTATGAAGCGATTCTGCTATGAAGGATAAATTTGGGTCCGTGGAAATGAATACGTTTTATCAATATCTCGTGCCAGGTTACCCCAAATTAACAGCCATGGCTGCATAAGTTCTATCCATGTTTGGGACTACTTATCTTTGTGAACAGGTGTTCTCTGTAATGAACAATAATAAAACAAAGCAGCGCTCAAGGTTAACAAATAAACACTTGAATGACATTGTTAAATGTGCTGCTACTCAGGATTTGACACCTAATATCGATGCACTTGTGAAGGCAAAAAGATGCCAAGTTACAGGAGCCAGCAGCAGCAAGTAGACTGCAGGAATGCAGTGAGAGAGAGAGAAAAAAAGTGTGATGACACGAAATTTGTTTGCACTCATGAATACAGATCATTAAAAATAAGATTCATCTGGTTTCATATTAAAGATAATTAATATTGTGCAGTATGTTCTCAGCTTCAGTAGGCCCAGCCTAGTAGTTTGATCTGATGTAGTCTAATTTTATTACCCATGCACTGCTATAACTTTTATTTGTATTTCTTTTTTTATTTATTTCAAAGCAGTATGACTATTAAGGCGAAAATGTTTTTTTCATAGCTCCCACTTGAGTTTGTTAATGTGGTGAGTTGCTTCAGGTATAAAACTGCATTCACTCAACTGTTAAAATAAACCAGTTGTTAACACATTCACCGTCAAACATGAAAATCTTTTTTTTTTTCATTGTTTTAATGTGTTGTGCTTAGAAAAGATCCCTTTTCATCCATGATTATAAAATGTAGGCTGAATGATAAAGCATAGTACTGAAAAATAAAGCGAAATATTTGGAGTTGATTTGTAGTTACTGATCCGGCTCACCTAAGAACAGAAGGTCTGGATCCGGCCCCACAGCCAAACTGAGTTTGACATGCCTGATCTACACGTTTCCATGAGGCAAACCATGTTCGAGGACATACTTCTGCAGATAATTTGGCAGAGAGAATCTACAGGGGAACTGTCCAGACCAAGGACATGAGGGGAGGAATTCATATGGAGCCAGTTGCAGTTCAAGAGTACTGCATTCTGAAAAATGTGAATTATTCACCATGTGGGTTTGTCATTCACCCTGATGCTCCATGGCTGGGTTGTTCCCCTGATGGAGTAATCTTCGATCCCTCTGAGAATCCACCATTTGGACTCTTAGAAGTCAAATGCCCCAACATTCAGAGTTATGTGGACTGCCCCTATCTGAAAATGTCAAGCGGTGCTTTGAAACTTCGGAGGCAACACAAGTACTGCTGGCAAGTTCAGGGACAGATCCTCTTGACTGGTTTAGAATGGTGTGATTTTGTTGTGTGTGCTCAGGAGGACACACTAGTTGAGCGAGTTTACAAAAATCAAGAAGTGATGCACACCATTAGAGAAAAAGCGGATCATTTTTTCTTTTACCATTACATACAAAAGTGTTTGCAGTAAAACATAAATACAATGATTACCTGTATAGTGTCAGATTAATTATCTGTTGTTCATTAAGAAGTGATTTGTTTGTTTTTTCTGTCAATGCATTAATTCCACTGTTTTTATGTCTTCCTTTAAGTGCAGACATAAAAAAAATATGAGAAGGATTTTTGATTCTCCAAGCCAAGGTTTATTACAGCAGGTTATTAAGACCAGTAATATTAAAGCATCAAAACATATTTACATATTTTCGATATTTAAATGCATACATTCTAAAATTTGCTCCATGTCTTTACAAGTGGTCCATTCTGATAGTTCACAAGCAGACAAGATACAGTAAATAGCTGATTTATGCTGCCTGAAATAGACATGGGGATGACGGTGTCAAACAATTTGTGCTCCTTTACTCGTCGGATGCACCGTTCAACATGTACCCTGAGCCTGGCTACGGACTGTGTGTGTTTTACGTCATGTGCAGACATTCGTGTGCACCTTTTCAGGAAAACTGGCCTGTGGATCTTACATGGTACAAGATCGTCTACCAGGAAGCCCTTATCCACCATTATTGCCATGTCAGGGGTAAGTAGAGGAATAATTCCTGACTGTCTGAACATCTCCCTGTCACTAATAGACCCAGCATAGAGTCCAGACACAAAGGTTATGGCACCATGGGGTGCCATTCCAATTAAGGCCTTGAAGGTACAATGAGACTTATAATTGGAAAAGACTTCACTCTGTAACAGCAGGGATGATGGTGTTTGGCAGCAGAGCTCTGTACAATCCAGGATAACTTGTGTGTCCTGAAAATTCCCAAACTCCTCTGGCAGGTAGGCCTGTACTTTGTCTTTGAGCATCCAAATGCAGACAGACCCTAAAAGAAAGTAGGTTTGGAGTTGGTGACCCGTATCATCTGATGTGTTGCAGGTTCAATCAGTTCCCAGAAGGCCATCAGGTGGTTGTAGGTTGCAAACCTGCAAAGACAGTAGATGGATTATTAAGATACACTGATCAAAAACTAATCAGTCATATCCAGTATTTTTGTTCAGAAGCTCACCTTTTTAGATCATTTTAACTCTATTGTGCACACATTCCAGGCGGCCATTTTTAAAATTCCTCAGATTCCCGACATAGTCCACTATAAAACTAGATATCTCAAGTTGTACATATAGGGAAATGATAATTCATGGCTCAAACTGAAGTAGACAGTTGGGGGAACATATTGATTCACTTCAATACCATATTCCTTGGTTTGTTTTATTTTAGAACCTCTATTACAGATGCTAATATGCCAGGAATGTCAGAAATGCACTTGACCTTGAGCATCACAAGCATGTATATTCACATAGCTCCATTCCATTCAGTCTATAAATTTGAAATATATTTCGCTATGGTCTTTTCTAATAACACAGAAAAAATGGAGCAAATCCATGCAAGCATTGCAAAGTTATTCCACTTTGTTCCAAGGAATGTCAAGTTCAACATTCCAATGTATGCCACAGCCAGTACACACCCTTGGCCAACCAAGCCAACATGCTAACAAATTCCATACACGAAACCGATGAGCTATTTCAAACAACAACGTTGCACATATTACAGAAAGACCAGAAAATTCCAATGAATAAATTCCATGTCCAATTATGAACGTTATATGATATGACATTTATGTCCAATATAGTCCGACAGGCTATGCAAGCTACCGTAGCCAACTCCGGTAGCATCCGACACGATACAGAGTACTCCAGCACTCAAAAGCTCCAATACTAAACATTAGATTATAGACAGTATTAGAATATATATTTTGTACAATATCGCTTATGAAAAATTATCAATTTTTACTCACGAGTACACCGAGTCGCGTCGTAGCGGGTGTACGGTCTCACTTCCGGGTTGGCGAAAATGCCGAAAATTGCTCATATATTCCATAAAAAGTTATCGGTTTATGTTCAAAAGTATCCACAATCAGAATAAAAACGAACAAAATAATCCACGACTGCTTCAGTTTCGCCGAATAGTGTGTTCTGGGGAGCTTGGCTTAGGTTAGCAAAGGTTAGCTTATGTTGCTATGCTAGCGGACCCACATTGGAAATGAAGCGCGACTTTCCGAGGGCTCAATAAAAAAATATAATTGAGCAATCGTGGCAAATGAGGGCTGGTTAGCTTCAGAAGGAAGTAAAGTATTGGTTAGAAGAGCTTCCAATCACTTGTAAGGCTCCAGCTTGTCTCTGTGGACTGATAAGTTGGTGCACTTGCAGTCAACACGAGCGAAGTGTGGCCAGGGTTGGCAGGTCGTACATAAATATTCCGGCCAAAGTCAGTGTAAAATGCGCCCGTCAGAAGCCAAAAGTAGCCCAAAGTGTTAGAGTGTTAAAATTGAGACTATTTAAGTATTATATCGCCATGGATTGTTATTGTTGACTTGTAAGTCCCGCGGTGGGCCAAGTCAAAAGTAGCCCAAAAACGAAAAACTTTGAAGGAGTTTCAAACAAGCCCAATTTGGAGTGAAAACCGCGAATCTGGCAACTGGGTTTAGACCGTATGTGCAGTATATAAAGCGCTGCAAATTCATATATGTTTCGAGGACGGTATGACAAAAAGTATATTAACCTAAATATATTTTAGGAAACAGAATAGTCCTATATTACATATATTCTAGTTCTACATTAACTGTTCAAACATTATTCCATTTTTCCCTGTGCAAAAATAAGATTTCGCTACCACAATGCATTACTATTTTGCATAAACCAATCAGCTTCAAGTCGGCATATGACGCCCGCTGACGATTCTAGGAAGTAAACAGGAAACTAACGAGCTAACTGAATATCTTTGGACTGGCTTGATCAAATTTGACAATTAAGGCATCTTTTTTTAGTTATATTGTGCTGCATCTAATAAAGTATGGTTAGCAAACGCTTCCTCGTATCCATGTTAACGTTAGTGATTGTATCAATAAATTTACCTTGACAGACCAGAAGCTATTACTTACTATTGAGATGTTTGTTTTAGCTAGCTAACTATGAAGCTGCTGTGTAAGTAGCATATCATTACATTTTTATTTTTATTCATCTTCCCCCCTGCACAGTGTCAATGAAAAACAAGGTGACAGGAGAGGTCCGCGTGAGGGCAGTTTGTCATAGGTCTGTGAGGAAAAGTGAAAAGCCACATGACTTGAGAGTAGGATCAATGGTTACACACACACACAAGTGTTTGTGTATATATGTATGTATGTATGTACAAACATGCACTAATCAGTCATAACAATTACTGTTTTTTCGCAAGATATTTAAATATGGCAGTCTGAACTAAAGAAGCAAAAGCAGCCTTAATCCTGTGGTCTTTGCTGAATAAGACTTCCAGGGACTTCACATACAGTTGTTCCTGTTCTGGCAAAACAAAATATCCTGTTCTCACTCAACAAAATATTGGGCGCAGTGGGGGGCGCAAAATTATTCTCATCTATTAATGGGGGGCACGGCAGAAAACGTTTGGGAACCACTCCTTTAATGTATAAGTGTATAGAAGTGTATAACCACTACATCAGATTACTGCCATAATATAAGCAAAGCTGATTAAATATTGAAGGTGTGGTCATCTCCAATCACACCCTTCACTAATCACATTGACTAAATCTATAGCATCAATAAAACATGGTATTTGGTGCCCAAGCTTTTGCATGTGCCTACATATTTTATCTCTCTACCTTCAGTGAATTAAAGTGGATGTGTACAGTCAACTAATTTGGGAAACTTTACCTGACTTATTTATTTTTGCTCAATTACTGCTGTTCAATAAAATGTTAACAGATATTTTAATATATTTTTTCTCCTTAGATGGTGTTAAAACACTCGAGCCCTGTCATTTTGGTGAGCACCCATTGCTCCTGTGTGGCAGGATGTGCCCTGTGCAATCATTTGGTTGCCCTTCTTTATCAGACTGCACACTATTCTCAGCTAGATATTCCTGCTGTACCCCCAGTCCAAAGCTGCACAGACACCGAGCAGCGAGTTACCTAGCATGTCAGTTTGTATGTCACATGTATGTTCATCCATATGTAGCCACCATTAAAACAGTGCTAAATGTGTCCCTACTTTTAGGGTGTGAAGCCGGGACCCGTTGGAGAAATGGAGGTTCGAAAACCAAGGAATTCAACTGCTGACTGTGTGAGGTTAGATTATATATATATATATATATATATATATATATATATATATATATATATATATATATATATATAAGTTATCTTTTAAACCTTATATTCAACATCTAATTAAAAAGCTTAGACTTTTGTTAGGTTTTTATTATAGAAATAAATCTTGTTTTTCTTTTATTGTAAAAAAGAAGTTAGTTGAAGCAACGTTCATGCCTGTATTAGATTATGGAGATATTTTGTATATGAATGCTCCTGTGCACTGTTTGAGCATACTGGACAGTGTGTATCATAGTGCTTTGCGATTTATAACAAACTGTCGACCTCTTACTCATCATTGTTTGTTATATACAAAAGTGAATTGGACTTCGTTGCAGGCACGACGTTTTGCACATTGGTATGTTTTTATTTACAAAGCACTAATTGGGAATTTGCCTAATTATTTATGTTGTCTTCTGAATAGAAGGCAAAGTCTGCTCAGTCTTCGTTCGAGTGAGTTTTTGCAACTTGCTGTTCCTAGAGCTCGAACAGAGCTAGGAAAGACTGCTTTTAGTTTTGCTGCTCCATACACATGGAACCGGTTACAGGCTGATATAAAAATCAAGGACCTTGTTTCTTTGAACAGATTTAAGACTCTGATAAAATCAGTCAGGTCCAGATCATCTGTGTGTGCGTGTTTTAATAAATTTTATGTGAGATTTTGAATGTATCTTGAATGTTGTAATTTGTGCTGCTGCTCGGTCTCTCTTGGCCAGGTCTCTCTTGTAAAAGAGATCTTGTATCTCAAGGGACTAACCTGGTTAAATAAAGGCAAATAAAAAAATAAAAAAATATTACCTTTGATCCATGTGATGTGTAATGAAGTTTAGATTATATTGTGGCAGTAATTTGATTAAATGGTTATACACGTTTTTGCTTTTAATATTTTTCAGAAGTTGACATTATAAAGCGTTGGATGGAGAAATGCCCAATGTTGCCATGCTAAGAGTGTGAGAGGTCTATAAGAAGTTTTAGTCCTGTAATTGCCCCTCTGGTTGCAACAATGGGCATGTGAACTGCAGTCCCATTAGTTGAATGTGCTTTTGGGCCTGTAGAGGCAGGGAGTGTGGTTTGATTCCATGATAAGCCAGCAGCAGTGAGAGAAATTGTGAACATCCCAGGTGCCCCCAGTCAAGCACCCCTTGCTATGGAAAACTATAGGCTGGGACGATGAGAATGTGCGTATGTTTTGTGAGAAGAGGAAGAAGTGCATGTTAAGTCCCTGGAAGTGTGATTGAGCATGGGGCAGAGGATTGAAGCTGCAAGACAGGAGCAGAGTTGATGTGAAGAATGGCATGGTCTGAGAAAGATGAGAGTAAGATGTACAGCAGGCATGTGAAAGATAGGGCCCCGCGGGCCGGACCCGGCCCGTTGGATTATTTAATACGGCCCGGCATAAATTTCTGAGTATGTCAAAAAATGAATCAAGTCTCTAGCTCATTTCTATCAAAAGTTGTGATTTTTAAAAAATGAATACAAATCAAAAGCTCTCTCTGGTCGCTAGAGGAAAGTAAATGACAGCATGCAGCACTGACACGAGTTAAAGCTTCAGTCAAAGGATGCAATTCCGCTATGAAGCGATTCTGCTATGAAGGATAAATTTGGGTCCGTGGAATTGAATACGTTTTATCAATATCTCGTGCCAGGTTACCCCAAATTAACAGCCATGGCTGCATAAGTTCTATCCATGTTTGGGACTACTTATCTTTGTGAACAGGTGTTCTCTGTAATGAACAATAATAAAACAAAGCAGCGCTCAAGGTTAACAAATAAACACTTGAATGACATTGTTAAATGTGCTGCTACTCAGGATTTGACACCTAATATCGATGCACTTGTGAAGGCAAAAAGATGCCAAGTTACAGGAGCCAGCAGCAGCAAGTAGACTGCAGGAATGCAGTGAGAGAGAGAGAAAAAAAGTGTGATGACACGAAATTTGTTTGCACTCATGAATACAGATCATTAAAAATAAGATTCATCTGGTTTCATATTAAAGATAATTAATATTGTGCAGTATGTTCTCAGCTTCAGTAGGCCCAGCCTAGTAGTTTGATCTGATGTAGTCTAATTTTATTACCCATGCACTGCTATAACTTTTATTTGTATTTCTTTTTTTATTTATTTCAAAGCAGTATGACTATTAAGGCGAAAATGTTTTTTTCATAGCTCCCACTTGAGTTTGTTAATGTGGTGAGTTGCTTCAGGTATAAAACTGCATTCACTCAACTGTTAAAATAAACCAGTTGTTAACACATTCACCGTCAAACATGAAAATCTTTTTTTTTTTCATTGTTTTAATGTGTTGTGCTTAGAAAAGATCCCTTTTCATCCATGATTATAAAATGTAGGCTGAATGATAAAGCATAGTACTGAAAAATAAAGCGAAATATTTGGAGTTGATTTGTAGTTACTGATCCGGCTCACCTAAGAACAGAAGGTCTGGATCCGGCCCCACAGCCAAACTGAGTTTGACATGCCTGATCTACACGTTTCCATGAGGCAAACCATGTTCGAGGACATACTTCTGCAGATAATTTGGCAGAGAGAATCTACAGGGGAACTGTCCAGACCAAGGACATGAGGGGAGGAATTCATATGGAGCCAGTTGCAGTTCAAGAGTACTGCATTCTGAAAAATGTGAATTATTCACCATGTGGGTTTGTCATTCACCCTGATGCTCCATGGCTGGGTTGTTCCCCTGATGGAGTAATCTTCGATCCCTCTGAGAATCCACCATTTGGACTCTTAGAAGTCAAATGCCCCAACATTCAGAGTTATGTGGACTGCCCCTATCTGAAAATGTCAAGCGGTGCTTTGAAACTTCGGAGGCAACACAAGTACTGCTGGCAAGTTCAGGGACAGATCCTCTTGACTGGTTTAGAATGGTGTGATTTTGTTGTGTGTGCTCAGGAGGACACACTAGTTGAGCGAGTTTACAAAAATCAAGAAGTGATGCACACCATTAGAGAAAAAGCGGATCATTTTTTCTTTTACCATTACATACAAAAGTGTTTGCAGTAAAACATAAATACAATGATTACCTGTATAGTGTCAGATTAATTATCTGTTGTTCATTAAGAAGTGATTTGTTTGTTTTTTCTGTCAATGCATTAATTCCACTGTTTTTATGTCTTCCTTTAAGTGCAGACATAAAAAAAATATGAGAAGGATTTTTGATTCTCCAAGCCAAGGTTTATTACAGCAGGTTATTAAGACCAGTAATATTAAAGCATCAAAACATATTTACATATTTTCGATATTTAAATGCATACATTCTAAAATTTGCTCCATGTCTTTACAAGTGGTCCATTCTGATAGTTCACAAGCAGACAAGATACAGTAAATAGCTGATTTATGCTGCCTGAAATAGACATGGGGATGACGGTGTCAAACAATTTGTGCTCCTTTACTCGTCGGATGCACCGTTCAACATGTACCCTGAGCCTGGCTACGGACTGTGTGTGTTTTACGTCATGTGCAGACATTCGTGTGCACCTTTTCAGGAAAACTGGCCTGTGGATCTTACATGGTACAAGATCGTCTACCAGGAAGCCCTTATCCACCATTATTGCCATGTCAGGGGTAAGTAGAGGAATAATTCCTGACTGTCTGAACATCTCCCTGTCACTAATAGACCCAGCATAGAGTCCAGACACAAAGGTTATGGCACCATGGGGTGCCATTCCAATTAAGGCCTTGAAGGTACAATGAGACTTATAATTGGAAAAGACTTCACTCTGTAACAGCAGGGATGATGGTGTTTGGCAGCAGAGCTCTGTACAATCCAGGATAACTTGTGTGTCCTGAAAATTCCCAAACTCCTCTGGCAGGTAGGCCTGTACTTTGTCTTTGAGCATCCAAATGCAGACAGACCCTAAAAGAAAGTAGGTTTGGAGTTGGTGACCCGTATCATCTGATGTGTTGCAGGTTCAATCAGTTCCCAGAAGGCCATCAGGTGGTTGTAGGTTGCAAACCTGCAAAGACAGTAGATGGATTATTAAGATACACTGATCAAAAACTAATCAGTCATATCCAGTATTTTTGTTCAGAAGCTCACCTTTTTAGATCATTTTAACTCTATTGTGCACACATTCCAGGCGGCCATTTTTAAAATTCCTCAGATTCCCGACATAGTCCACTATAAAACTAGATATCTCAAGTTGTACATATAGGGAAATGATAATTCATGGCTCAAACTGAAGTAGACAGTTGGGGGAACATATTGATTCACTTCAATACCATATTCCTTGGTTTGTTTTATTTTAGAACCTCTATTACAGATGCTAATATGCCAGGAATGTCAGAAATGCACTTGACCTTGAGCATCACAAGCATGTATATTCACATAGCTCCATTCCATTCAGTCTATAAATTTGAAATATATTTCGCTATGGTCTTTTCTAATAACACAGAAAAAATGGAGCAAATCCATGCAAGCATTGCAAAGTTATTCCACTTTGTTCCAAGGAATGTCAAGTTCAACATTCCAATGTATGCCACAGCCAGTACACACCCTTGGCCAACCAAGCCAACATGCTAACAAATTCCATACACGAAACCGATGAGCTATTTCAAACAACAACGTTGCACATATTACAGAAAGACCAGAAAATTCCAATGAATAAATTCCATGTCCAATTATGAACGGTATATGATATGACATTTATGTCCAATATAGTCCGACAGGCTATGCAAGCTACCGTAGCCAACTCCGGTAGCATCCGACACGATACAGAGTACTCCAGCACTCAAAAGCTCCAATACTAAACATTAGATTATAGACAGTATTAGAATATATATTTTGTACAATATCGCTTATGAAAAATTATCAATTTTTATAAGCGATATAAGTTATTTTATACACCGAGTCGCGTCGTAGCGGGTGTACGGTCTCACTTCCGGGTTGGCGAAAATGCCGAAAATTGCTCATATATTCCATAAAAAGTTATCGGTTTATGTTCAAAAGTATCCACAATCAGAATAAAAACGAACAAAATAATCCACGACTGCTTCAGTTTCGCCGAATAGTGTGTTCTGGGGAGCTTGGCTTAGGTTAGCAAAGGTTAGCTTATGTTGCTATGCTAGCGGACCCACATTGGAAATGAAGCGCGACTTTCCGAGGGCTCAATAAAAAAATATAATTGAGCAATCGTGGCAAATGAGGGCTGGTTAGCTTCAGAAGGAAGTAAAGTATTGGTTAGAAGAGCTTCCAATCACTTGTAAGGCTCCAGCTTGTCTCTGTGGACTGATAAGTTGGTGCACTTGCAGTCAACACGAGCGAAGTGTGGCCAGGGTTGGCAGGTGGTACATAAATATTCCGGCCAAAGTCAGTGTAAAATGCGCCCGTCAGAAGCCAAAAGTAGCCCAAAGTGTTAGAGTGTTAAAATTGAGACTATTTAAGTATTATATCGCCATGGATTGTTATTGTTGACTTGTAAGTCCCGCGGTGGGCCAAGTCAAAAGTAGCCCAAAAACGAAAAACTTTGAAGGAGTTTCAAACAAGCCCAATTTGGAGTGAAAACCGCGAATCTGGCAACCGGGTTTAGACCGTATGTGCAGTATATAAAGCGCTGCAAATTCATATATGTTTCGAGGACGGTATGACAAAAAGTATATTAACCTAAATATATTTTAGGAAACAGAATAGTCCTATATTACATATATTCTAGTTCTACATTAACTGTTCAAACATTATTCCATTTTTCCCTGTGCAAAAATAAGATTTCGCTACCACAATGCATTACTATTTTGCATAAACCAATCAGCTTCAAGTCGGCATATGACGCCCGCTGACGATTCTAGGAAGTAAACAGGAAACTAACGAGCTAACTGAATATCTTTGGACTGGCTTGATCAAATTTGACAATTAAGGCATCTTTTTTTAGTTATATTGTGCTGCATCTAATAAAGTATGGTTAGCAAACGCTTCCTCGTATCCATGTTAACGTTAGTGATTGTATCAATAAATTTACCTTGACAGACCAGAAGCTATTACTTACTATTGAGATGTTTGTTTTAGCTAGCTAACTATGAAGCTGCTGTGTAAGTAGCATATCATTACATTTTTATTTTTATTCATCTTCCCCCCTGCACAGTGTCAATGAAAAACAAGGTGACAGGAGAGGTCCGCGTGAGGGCAGTTTGTCATAGGTCTATGAGGAAAAGTGAAAAGCCACATGACTTGAGAGTAGGATCAATGGTTACACACACACACAAGTGTTTGTGTATATATGTATGTATGTATGTATGTACAAACATGCACTAATCAGTCATAACAATTACTGTTTTTTCGCAAGATATTTAAATATGGCAGTCTGAACTAAAGAAGCAAAAGCAGCCTTAATCCTGTGGTCTTTGCTGAATAAGACTTCCAGGGACTTCACATACAGTTGTTCCTGTTCTGGCAAAACAAAATATCCTGTTCTCACTCAACAAAATATTGGGCGCAGTGGGGGGCGCAAAATTATTCTCATCTATTAATGGGGGGCACGGCAGAAAACGTTTGGGAACCACTCCTTTAATGTATAAGTGTATAGAAGTGTATAACCACTACATCAGATTACTGCCATAATATAAGCAAAGCTGATTAAATATTGAAGGTGTGGTCATCTCCAATCACACCCTTCACTAATCACATTGACTAAATCTATAGCATCAATAAAACATGGTATTTGGTGCCCAAGCTTTTGCATGTGCCTACATATTTTATCTCTCTACCTTCAGTGAATTAAAGTGGATGTGTACAGTCAACTAATTTGGGAAACTTTACCTGACTTATTTATTTTTGCTCAATTACTGCTGTTCAATAAAATGTTAACAGATATTTTAATATATTTTTTCTCCTTAGATGGTGTTAAAACACTCGAGCCCTGTCATTTTGGTGAGCACCCATTGCTCCTGTGTGGCAGGATGTGCCCTGTGCAATCATTTGGTTGCCCTTCTTTATCAGACTGCACACTATTCTCAGCTAGATATTCCTGCTGTACCCCCAGTCCAAAGCTGCACAGACACCGAGCAGCGAGTTACCTAGCATGTCAGTTTGTATGTCACATGTATGTTCATCCATATGTAGCCACCATTAAAACAGTGCTAAATGTGTCCCTACTTTTAGGGTGTGAAGCCGGGACCCGTTGGAGAAATGGAGGTTCGAAAACCAAGGAATTCAACTGCTGACTGTGTGAGGTTAGATTATATATATATATATAAGTTATCTTTTAAACCTTATATTCAACATCTAATTAAAAAGCTTAGACTTTTGTTAGGTTTTTATTATAGAAATAAATCTTGTTTTTCTTTTATTGTAAAAAAGAAGTTAGTTGAAGCAACGTTCATGCCTGTATTAGATTATGGAGATATTTTGTATATGAATGCTCCTGTGCACTGTTTGAGCATACTGGACAGTGTGTATCATAGTGCTTTGCGATTTATAACAAACTGTCGACCTCTTACTCATCATTGTTTGTTATATACAAAAGTGAATTGGACTTCGTTGCAGGCACGACGTTTTGCACATTGGTATGTTTTTATTTACAAAGCACTAATTGGGAATTTGCCTAATTATTTATGTTGTCTTCTGAATAGAAGGCAAAGTCTGCTCAGTCTTCGTTCGAGTGAGTTTTTGCAACTTGCTGTTCCTAGAGCTCGAACAGAGCTAGGAAAGACTGCTTTTAGTTTTGCTGCTCCATACACATGGAACCGGTTACAGGCTGATATAAAAATCAAGGACCTTGTTTCTTTGAACAGATTTAAGACTCTGATAAAATCAGTCAGGTCCAGATCATCTGTGTGTGCGTGTTTTAATAAATTTTATGTGAGATTTTGAATGTATCTTGAATGTTGTAATTTGTGCTGCTGCTCGGTCTCTCTTGGCCAGGTCTCTCTTGTAAAAGAGATCTTGTATCTCAAGGGACTAACCTGGTTAAATAAAGGCAAATAAAAAAATAAAAAAATATTACCTTTGATCCATGTGATGTGTAATGAAGTTTAGATTATATTGTGGCAGTAATTTGATTAAATGGTTATACACGTTTTTGCTTTTAATATTTTTCAGAAGTTGACATTATAAAGCGTTGGATGGAGAAATGCCCAATGTTGCCATGCTAAGAGTGTGAGAGGTCTATAAGAAGTTTTAGTCCTGTAATTGCCCCTCTGGTTGCAACAATGGGCATGTGAACTGCAGTCCCATTAGTTGAATGTGCTTTTGGGCCTGTAGAGGCAGGGAGTGTGGTTTGATTCCATGATAAGCCAGCAGCAGTGAGAGAAATTGTGAACATCCCAGGTGCCCCCAGTCAAGCACCCCTTGCTATGGAAAACTATAGGCTGGGACGATGAGAATGTGCGTATGTTTTGTGAGAAGAGGAAGAAGTGCATGTTAAGTCCCTGGAAGTGTGATTGAGCATGGGGCAGAGGATTGAAGCTGCAAGACAGGAGCAGAGTTGATGTGAAGAATGGCATGGTCTGAGAAAGATGAGAGTAAGATGTACAGCAGGCATGTGAAAGATAGGGCCCCGCGGGCCGGACCCGGCCCGTTGGATTATTTAATACGGCCCGGCATAAATTTCTGAGTATGTCAAAAAATGAATCAAGTCTCTAGCTCATTTCTATCAAAAGTTGTGATTTTTAAAAAATGAATACAAATCAAAAGCTCTCTCTGGTCGCTAGAGGAAAGTAAATGACAGCATGCAGCACTGACACGAGTTAAAGCTTCAGTCAAAGGATGCAATTCCGCTATGAAGCGATTCTGCTATGAAGGATAAATTTGGGTCCGTGGAATTGAATACGTTTTATCAATATCTCGTGCCAGGTTACCCCAAATTAACAGCCATGGCTGCATAAGTTCTATCCATGTTTGGGACTACTTATCTTTGTGAACAGGTGTTCTCTGTAATGAACAATAATAAAACAAAGCAGCGCTCAAGGTTAACAAATAAACACTTGAATGACATTGTTAAATGTGCTGCTACTCAGGATTTGACACCTAATATCGATGCACTTGTGAAGGCAAAAAGATGCCAAGTTACAGGAGCCAGCAGCAGCAAGTAGACTGCAGGAATGCAGTGAGAGAGAGAGAAAAAAAGTGTGATGACACGAAATTTGTTTGCACTCATGAATACAGATCATTAAAAATAAGATTCATCTGGTTTCATATTAAAGATAATTAATATTGTGCAGTATGTTCTCAGCTTCAGTAGGCCCAGCCTAGTAGTTTGATCTGATGTAGTCTAATTTTATTACCCATGCACTGCTATAACTTTTATTTGTATTTCTTTTTTTATTTATTTCAAAGCAGTATGACTATTAAGGCGAAAATGTTTTTTTCATAGCTCCCACTTGAGTTTGTTAATGTGGTGAGTTGCTTCAGGTATAAAACTGCATTCACTCAACTGTTAAAATAAACCAGTTGTTAACACATTCACCGTCAAACATGAAAATCTTTTTTTTTTTCATTGTTTTAATGTGTTGTGCTTAGAAAAGATCCCTTTTCATCCATGATTATAAAATGTAGGCTGAATGATAAAGCATAGTACTGAAAAATAAAGCGAAATATTTGGAGTTGATTTGTAGTTACTGATCCGGCTCACCTAAGAACAGAAGGTCTGGATCCGGCCCCACAGCCAAACTGAGTTTGACATGCCTGATCTACACGTTTCCATGAGGCAAACCATGTTCGAGGACATACTTCTGCAGATAATTTGGCAGAGAGAATCTACAGGGGAACTGTCCAGACCAAGGACATGAGGGGAGGAATTCATATGGAGCCAGTTGCAGTTCAAGAGTACTGCATTCTGAAAAATGTGAATTATTCACCATGTGGGTTTGTCATTCACCCTGATGCTCCATGGCTGGGTTGTTCCCCTGATGGAGTAATCTTCGATCCCTCTGAGAATCCACCATTTGGACTCTTAGAAGTCAAATGCCCCAACATTCAGAGTTATGTGGACTGCCCCTATCTGAAAATGTCAAGCGGTGCTTTGAAACTTCGGAGGCAACACAAGTACTGCTGGCAAGTTCAGGGACAGATCCTCTTGACTGGTTTAGAATGGTGTGATTTTGTTGTGTGTGCTCAGGAGGACACACTAGTTGAGCGAGTTTACAAAAATCAAGAAGTGATGCACACCATTAGAGAAAAAGCGGATCATTTTTTCTTTTACCATTACATACAAAAGTGTTTGCAGTAAAACATAAATACAATGATTACCTGTATAGTGTCAGATTAATTATCTGTTGTTCATTAAGAAGTGATTTGTTTGTTTTTTCTGTCAATGCATTAATTCCACTGTTTTTATGTCTTCCTTTAAGTGCAGACATAAAAAAAATATGAGAAGGATTTTTGATTCTCCAAGCCAAGGTTTATTACAGCAGGTTATTAAGACCAGTAATATTAAAGCATCAAAACATATTTACATATTTTCGATATTTAAATGCATACATTCTAAAATTTGCTCCATGTCTTTACAAGTGGTCCATTCTGATAGTTCACAAGCAGACAAGATACAGTAAATAGCTGATTTATGCTGCCTGAAATAGACATGGGGATGACGGTGTCAAACAATTTGTGCTCCTTTACTCGTCGGATGCACCGTTCAACATGTACCCTGAGCCTGGCTACGGACTGTGTGTGTTTTACGTCATGTGCAGACATTCGTGTGCACCTTTTCAGGAAAACTGGCCTGTGGATCTTACATGGTACAAGATCGTCTACCAGGAAGCCCTTATCCACCATTATTGCCATGTCAGGGGTAAGTAGAGGAATAATTCCTGACTGTCTGAACATCTCCCTGTCACTAATAGACCCAGCATAGAGTCCAGACACAAAGGTTATGGCACCATGGGGTGCCATTCCAATTAAGGCCTTGAAGGTACAATGAGACTTATAATTGGAAAAGACTTCACTCTGTAACAGCAGGGATGATGGTGTTTGGCAGCAGAGCTCTGTACAATCCAGGATAACTTGTGTGTCCTGAAAATTCCCAAACTCCTCTGGCAGGTAGGCCTGTACTTTGTCTTTGAGCATCCAAATGCAGACAGACCCTAAAAGAAAGTAGGTTTGGAGTTGGTGACCCGTATCATCTGATGTGTTGCAGGTTCAATCAGTTCCCAGAAGGCCATCAGGTGGTTGTAGGTTGCAAACCTGCAAAGACAGTAGATGGATTATTAAGATACACTGATCAAAAACTAATCAGTCATATCCAGTATTTTTGTTCAGAAGCTCACCTTTTTAGATCATTTTAACTCTATTGTGCACACATTCCAGGCGGCCATTTTTAAAATTCCTCAGATTCCCGACATAGTCCACTATAAAACTAGATATCTCAAGTTGTACATATAGGGAAATGATAATTCATGGCTCAAACTGAAGTAGACAGTTGGGGGAACATATTGATTCACTTCAATACCATATTCCTTGGTTTGTTTTATTTTAGAACCTCTATTACAGATGCTAATATGCCAGGAATGTCAGAAATGCACTTGACCTTGAGCATCACAAGCATGTATATTCACATAGCTCCATTCCATTCAGTCTATAAATTTGAAATATATTTCGCTATGGTCTTTTCTAATAACACAGAAAAAATGGAGCAAATCCATGCAAGCATTGCAAAGTTATTCCACTTTGTTCCAAGGAATGTCAAGTTCAACATTCCAATGTATGCCACAGCCAGTACACACCCTTGGCCAACCAAGCCAACATGCTAACAAATTCCATACACGAAACCGATGAGCTATTTCAAACAACAACGTTGCACATATTACAGAAAGACCAGAAAATTCCAATGAATAAATTCCATGTCCAATTATGAACGGTATATGATATGACATTTATGTCCAATATAGTCCGACAGGCTATGCAAGCTACCGTAGCCAACTCCGGTAGCATCCGACACGATACAGAGTACTCCAGCACTCAAAAGCTCCAATACTAAACATTAGATTATAGACAGTATTAGAATATATATTTTGTACAATATCGCTTATGAAAAATTATCAATTTTTATAAGCGATATAAGTTATTTTATACACCGAGTCGCGTCGTAGCGGGTGTACGGTCTCACTTCCGGGTTGGCGAAAATGCCGAAAATTGCTCATATATTCCATAAAAAGTTATCGGTTTATGTTCAAAAGTATCCACAATCAGAATAAAAACGAACAAAATAATCCACGACTGCTTCAGTTTCGCCGAATAGTGTGTTCTGGGGAGCTTGGCTTAGGTTAGCAAAGGTTAGCTTATGTTGCTATGCTAGCGGACCCACATTGGAAATGAAGCGCGACTTTCCGAGGGCTCAATAAAAAAATATAATTGAGCAATCGTGGCAAATGAGGGCTGGTTAGCTTCAGAAGGAAGTAAAGTATTGGTTAGAAGAGCTTCCAATCACTTGTAAGGCTCCAGCTTGTCTCTGTGGACTGATAAGTTGGTGCACTTGCAGTCAACACGAGCGAAGTGTGGCCAGGGTTGGCAGGTGGTACATAAATATTCCGGCCAAAGTCAGTGTAAAATGCGCCCGTCAGAAGCCAAAAGTAGCCCAAAGTGTTAGAGTGTTAAAATTGAGACTATTTAAGTATTATATCGCCATGGATTGTTATTGTTGACTTGTAAGTCCCGCGGTGGGCCAAGTCAAAAGTAGCCCAAAAACGAAAAACTTTGAAGGAGTTTCAAACAAGCCCAATTTGGAGTGAAAACCGCGAATCTGGCAACCGGGTTTAGACCGTATGTGCAGTATATAAAGCGCTGCAAATTCATATATGTTTCGAGGACGGTATGACAAAAAGTATATTAACCTAAATATATTTTAGGAAACAGAATAGTCCTATATTACATATATTCTAGTTCTACATTAACTGTTCAAACATTATTCCATTTTTCCCTGTGCAAAAATAAGATTTCGCTACCACAATGCATTACTATTTTGCATAAACCAATCAGCTTCAAGTCGGCATATGACGCCCGCTGACGATTCTAGGAAGTAAACAGGAAACTAACGAGCTAACTGAATATCTTTGGACTGGCTTGATCAAATTTGACAATTAAGGCATCTTTTTTTAGTTATATTGTGCTGCATCTAATAAAGTATGGTTAGCAAACGCTTCCTCGTATCCATGTTAACGTTAGTGATTGTATCAATAAATTTACCTTGACAGACCAGAAGCTATTACTTACTATTGAGATGTTTGTTTTAGCTAGCTAACTATGAAGCTGCTGTGTAAGTAGCATATCATTACATTTTTATTTTTATTCATCTTCCCCCCTGCACAGTGTCAATGAAAAACAAGGTGACAGGAGAGGTCCGCGTGAGGGCAGTTTGTCATAGGTCTATGAGGAAAAGTGAAAAGCCACATGACTTGAGAGTAGGATCAATGGTTACACACACACACAAGTGTTTGTGTATATATGTATGTATGTATGTATGTACAAACATGCACTAATCAGTCATAACAATTACTGTTTTTTCGCAAGATATTTAAATATGGCAGTCTGAACTAAAGAAGCAAAAGCAGCCTTAATCCTGTGGTCTTTGCTGAATAAGACTTCCAGGGACTTCACATACAGTTGTTCCTGTTCTGGCAAAACAAAATATCCTGTTCTCACTCAACAAAATATTGGGCGCAGTGGGGGGCGCAAAATTATTCTCATCTATTAATGGGGGGCACGGCAGAAAACGTTTGGGAACCACTCCTTTAATGTATAAGTGTATAGAAGTGTATAACCACTACATCAGATTACTGCCATAATATAAGCAAAGCTGATTAAATATTGAAGGTGTGGTCATCTCCAATCACACCCTTCACTAATCACATTGACTAAATCTATAGCATCAATAAAACATGGTATTTGGTGCCCAAGCTTTTGCATGTGCCTACATATTTTATCTCTCTACCTTCAGTGAATTAAAGTGGATGTGTACAGTCAACTAATTTGGGAAACTTTACCTGACTTATTTATTTTTGCTCAATTACTGCTGTTCAATAAAATGTTAACAGATATTTTAATATATTTTTTCTCCTTAGATGGTGTTAAAACACTCGAGCCCTGTCATTTTGGTGAGCACCCATTGCTCCTGTGTGGCAGGATGTGCCCTGTGCAATCATTTGGTTGCCCTTCTTTATCAGACTGCACACTATTCTCAGCTAGATATTCCTGCTGTACCCCCAGTCCAAAGCTGCACAGACACCGAGCAGCGAGTTACCTAGCATGTCAGTTTGTATGTCACATGTATGTTCATCCATATGTAGCCACCATTAAAACAGTGCTAAATGTGTCCCTACTTTTAGGGTGTGAAGCCGGGACCCGTTGGAGAAATGGAGGTTCGAAAACCAAGGAATTCAACTGCTGACTGTGTGAGGTTAGATTATATATATATATATAAGTTATCTTTTAAACCTTATATTCAACATCTAATTAAAAAGCTTAGACTTTTGTTAGGTTTTTATTATAGAAATAAATCTTGTTTTTCTTTTATTGTAAAAAAGAAGTTAGTTGAAGCAACGTTCATGCCTGTATTAGATTATGGAGATATTTTGTATATGAATGCTCCTGTGCACTGTTTGAGCATACTGGACAGTGTGTATCATAGTGCTTTGCGATTTATAACAAACTGTCGACCTCTTACTCATCATTGTTTGTTATATACAAAAGTGAATTGGACTTCGTTGCAGGCACGACGTTTTGCACATTGGTATGTTTTTATTTACAAAGCACTAATTGGGAATTTGCCTAATTATTTATGTTGTCTTCTGAATAGAAGGCAAAGTCTGCTCAGTCTTCGTTCGAGTGAGTTTTTGCAACTTGCTGTTCCTAGAGCTCGAACAGAGCTAGGAAAGACTGCTTTTAGTTTTGCTGCTCCATACACATGGAACCGGTTACAGGCTGATATAAAAATCAAGGACCTTGTTTCTTTGAACAGATTTAAGACTCTGATAAAATCAGTCAGGTCCAGATCATCTGTGTGTGCGTGTTTTAATAAATTTTATGTGAGATTTTGAATGTATCTTGAATGTTGTAATTTGTGCTGCTGCTCGGTCTCTCTTGGCCAGGTCTCTCTTGTAAAAGAGATCTTGTATCTCAAGGGACTAACCTGGTTAAATAAAGGCAAATAAAAAAATAAAAAAATATTACCTTTGATCCATGTGATGTGTAATGAAGTTTAGATTATATTGTGGCAGTAATTTGATTAAATGGTTATACACGTTTTTGCTTTTAATATTTTTCAGAAGTTGACATTATAAAGCGTTGGATGGAGAAATGCCCAATGTTGCCATGCTAAGAGTGTGAGAGGTCTATAAGAAGTTTTAGTCCTGTAATTGCCCCTCTGGTTGCAACAATGGGCATGTGAACTGCAGTCCCATTAGTTGAATGTGCTTTTGGGCCTGTAGAGGCAGGGAGTGTGGTTTGATTCCATGATAAGCCAGCAGCAGTGAGAGAAATTGTGAACATCCCAGGTGCCCCCAGTCAAGCACCCCTTGCTATGGAAAACTATAGGCTGGGACGATGAGAATGTGCGTATGTTTTGTGAGAAGAGGAAGAAGTGCATGTTAAGTCCCTGGAAGTGTGATTGAGCATGGGGCAGAGGATTGAAGCTGCAAGACAGGAGCAGAGTTGATGTGAAGAATGGCATGGTCTGAGAAAGATGAGAGTAAGATGTACAGCAGGCATGTGAAAGATAGGGCCCCGCGGGCCGGACCCGGCCCGTTGGATTATTTAATACGGCCCGGCATAAATTTCTGAGTATGTCAAAAAATGAATCAAGTCTCTAGCTCATTTCTATCAAAAGTTGTGATTTTTAAAAAATGAATACAAATCAAAAGCTCTCTCTGGTCGCTAGAGGAAAGTAAATGACAGCATGCAGCACTGACACGAGTTAAAGCTTCAGTCAAAGGATGCAATTCCGCTATGAAGCGATTCTGCTATGAAGGATAAATTTGGGTCCGTGGAATTGAATACGTTTTATCAATATCTCGTGCCAGGTTACCCCAAATTAACAGCCATGGCTGCATAAGTTCTATCCATGTTTGGGACTACTTATCTTTGTGAACAGGTGTTCTCTGTAATGAACAATAATAAAACAAAGCAGCGCTCAAGGTTAACAAATAAACACTTGAATGACATTGTTAAATGTGCTGCTACTCAGGATTTGACACCTAATATCGATGCACTTGTGAAGGCAAAAAGATGCCAAGTTACAGGAGCCAGCAGCAGCAAGTAGACTGCAGGAATGCAGTGAGAGAGAGAGAAAAAAAGTGTGATGACACGAAATTTGTTTGCACTCATGAATACAGATCATTAAAAATAAGATTCATCTGGTTTCATATTAAAGATAATTAATATTGTGCAGTATGTTCTCAGCTTCAGTAGGCCCAGCCTAGTAGTTTGATCTGATGTAGTCTAATTTTATTACCCATGCACTGCTATAACTTTTATTTGTATTTCTTTTTTTATTTATTTCAAAGCAGTATGACTATTAAGGCGAAAATGTTTTTTTCATAGCTCCCACTTGAGTTTGTTAATGTGGTGAGTTGCTTCAGGTATAAAACTGCATTCACTCAACTGTTAAAATAAACCAGTTGTTAACACATTCACCGTCAAACATGAAAATCTTTTTTTTTTTCATTGTTTTAATGTGTTGTGCTTAGAAAAGATCCCTTTTCATCCATGATTATAAAATGTAGGCTGAATGATAAAGCATAGTACTGAAAAATAAAGCGAAATATTTGGAGTTGATTTGTAGTTACTGATCCGGCTCACCTAAGAACAGAAGGTCTGGATCCGGCCCCACAGCCAAACTGAGTTTGACATGCCTGATCTACACGTTTCCATGAGGCAAACCATGTTCGAGGACATACTTCTGCAGATAATTTGGCAGAGAGAATCTACAGGGGAACTGTCCAGACCAAGGACATGAGGGGAGGAATTCATATGGAGCCAGTTGCAGTTCAAGAGTACTGCATTCTGAAAAATGTGAATTATTCACCATGTGGGTTTGTCATTCACCCTGATGCTCCATGGCTGGGTTGTTCCCCTGATGGAGTAATCTTCGATCCCTCTGAGAATCCACCATTTGGACTCTTAGAAGTCAAATGCCCCAACATTCAGAGTTATGTGGACTGCCCCTATCTGAAAATGTCAAGCGGTGCTTTGAAACTTCGGAGGCAACACAAGTACTGCTGGCAAGTTCAGGGACAGATCCTCTTGACTGGTTTAGAATGGTGTGATTTTGTTGTGTGTGCTCAGGAGGACACACTAGTTGAGCGAGTTTACAAAAATCAAGAAGTGATGCACACCATTAGAGAAAAAGCGGATCATTTTTTCTTTTACCATTACATACAAAAGTGTTTGCAGTAAAACATAAATACAATGATTACCTGTATAGTGTCAGATTAATTATCTGTTGTTCATTAAGAAGTGATTTGTTTGTTTTTTCTGTCAATGCATTAATTCCACTGTTTTTATGTCTTCCTTTAAGTGCAGACATAAAAAAAATATGAGAAGGATTTTTGATTCTCCAAGCCAAGGTTTATTACAGCAGGTTATTAAGACCAGTAATATTAAAGCATCAAAACATATTTACATATTTTCGATATTTAAATGCATACATTCTAAAATTTGCTCCATGTCTTTACAAGTGGTCCATTCTGATAGTTCACAAGCAGACAAGATACAGTAAATAGCTGATTTATGCTGCCTGAAATAGACATGGGGATGACGGTGTCAAACAATTTGTGCTCCTTTACTCGTCGGATGCACCGTTCAACATGTACCCTGAGCCTGGCTACGGACTGTGTGTGTTTTACGTCATGTGCAGACATTCGTGTGCACCTTTTCAGGAAAACTGGCCTGTGGATCTTACATGGTACAAGATCGTCTACCAGGAAGCCCTTATCCACCATTATTGCCATGTCAGGGGTAAGTAGAGGAATAATTCCTGACTGTCTGAACATCTCCCTGTCACTAATAGACCCAGCATAGAGTCCAGACACAAAGGTTATGGCACCATGGGGTGCCATTCCAATTAAGGCCTTGAAGGTACAATGAGACTTATAATTGGAAAAGACTTCACTCTGTAACAGCAGGGATGATGGTGTTTGGCAGCAGAGCTCTGTACAATCCAGGATAACTTGTGTGTCCTGAAAATTCCCAAACTCCTCTGGCAGGTAGGCCTGTACTTTGTCTTTGAGCATCCAAATGCAGACAGACCCTAAAAGAAAGTAGGTTTGGAGTTGGTGACCCGTATCATCTGATGTGTTGCAGGTTCAATCAGTTCCCAGAAGGCCATCAGGTGGTTGTAGGTTGCAAACCTGCAAAGACAGTAGATGGATTATTAAGATACACTGATCAAAAACTAATCAGTCATATCCAGTATTTTTGTTCAGAAGCTCACCTTTTTAGATCATTTTAACTCTATTGTGCACACATTCCAGGCGGCCATTTTTAAAATTCCTCAGATTCCCGACATAGTCCACTATAAAACTAGATATCTCAAGTTGTACATATAGGGAAATGATAATTCATGGCTCAAACTGAAGTAGACAGTTGGGGGAACATATTGATTCACTTCAATACCATATTCCTTGGTTTGTTTTATTTTAGAACCTCTATTACAGATGCTAATATGCCAGGAATGTCAGAAATGCACTTGACCTTGAGCATCACAAGCATGTATATTCACATAGCTCCATTCCATTCAGTCTATAAATTTGAAATATATTTCGCTATGGTCTTTTCTAATAACACAGAAAAAATGGAGCAAATCCATGCAAGCATTGCAAAGTTATTCCACTTTGTTCCAAGGAATGTCAAGTTCAACATTCCAATGTATGCCACAGCCAGTACACACCCTTGGCCAACCAAGCCAACATGCTAACAAATTCCATACACGAAACCGATGAGCTATTTCAAACAACAACGTTGCACATATTACAGAAAGACCAGAAAATTCCAATGAATAAATTCCATGTCCAATTATGAACGGTATATGATATGACATTTATGTCCAATATAGTCCGACAGGCTATGCAAGCTACCGTAGCCAACTCCGGTAGCATCCGACACGATACAGAGTACTCCAGCACTCAAAAGCTCCAATACTAAACATTAGATTATAGACAGTATTAGAATATATATTTTGTACAATATCGCTTATGAAAAATTATCAATTTTTATAAGCGATATAAGTTATTTTATACACCGAGTCGCGTCGTAGCGGGTGTACGGTCTCACTTCCGGGTTGGCGAAAATGCCGAAAATTGCTCATATATTCCATAAAAAGTTATCGGTTTATGTTCAAAAGTATCCACAATCAGAATAAAAACGAACAAAATAATCCACGACTGCTTCAGTTTCGCCGAATAGTGTGTTCTGGGGAGCTTGGCTTAGGTTAGCAAAGGTTAGCTTATGTTGCTATGCTAGCGGACCCACATTGGAAATGAAGCGCGACTTTCCGAGGGCTCAATAAAAAAATATAATTGAGCAATCGTGGCAAATGAGGGCTGGTTAGCTTCAGAAGGAAGTAAAGTATTGGTTAGAAGAGCTTCCAATCACTTGTAAGGCTCCAGCTTGTCTCTGTGGACTGATAAGTTGGTGCACTTGCAGTCAACACGAGCGAAGTGTGGCCAGGGTTGGCAGGTGGTACATAAATATTCCGGCCAAAGTCAGTGTAAAATGCGCCCGTCAGAAGCCAAAAGTAGCCCAAAGTGTTAGAGTGTTAAAATTGAGACTATTTAAGTATTATATCGCCATGGATTGTTATTGTTGACTTGTAAGTCCCGCGGTGGGCCAAGTCAAAAGTAGCCCAAAAACGAAAAACTTTGAAGGAGTTTCAAACAAGCCCAATTTGGAGTGAAAACCGCGAATCTGGCAACCGGGTTTAGACCGTATGTGCAGTATATAAAGCGCTGCAAATTCATATATGTTTCGAGGACGGTATGACAAAAAGTATATTAACCTAAATATATTTTAGGAAACAGAATAGTCCTATATTACATATATTCTAGTTCTACATTAACTGTTCAAACATTATTCCATTTTTCCCTGTGCAAAAATAAGATTTCGCTACCACAATGCATTACTATTTTGCATAAACCAATCAGCTTCAAGTCGGCATATGACGCCCGCTGACGATTCTAGGAAGTAAACAGGAAACTAACGAGCTAACTGAATATCTTTGGACTGGCTTGATCAAATTTGACAATTAAGGCATCTTTTTTTAGTTATATTGTGCTGCATCTAATAAAGTATGGTTAGCAAACGCTTCCTCGTATCCATGTTAACGTTAGTGATTGTATCAATAAATTTACCTTGACAGACCAGAAGCTATTACTTACTATTGAGATGTTTGTTTTAGCTAGCTAACTATGAAGCTGCTGTGTAAGTAGCATATCATTACATTTTTATTTTTATTCATCTTCCCCCCTGCACAGTGTCAATGAAAAACAAGGTGACAGGAGAGGTCCGCGTGAGGGCAGTTTGTCATAGGTCTATGAGGAAAAGTGAAAAGCCACATGACTTGAGAGTAGGATCAATGGTTACACACACACACAAGTGTTTGTGTATATATGTATGTATGTATGTATGTACAAACATGCACTAATCAGTCATAACAATTACTGTTTTTTCGCAAGATATTTAAATATGGCAGTCTGAACTAAAGAAGCAAAAGCAGCCTTAATCCTGTGGTCTTTGCTGAATAAGACTTCCAGGGACTTCACATACAGTTGTTCCTGTTCTGGCAAAACAAAATATCCTGTTCTCACTCAACAAAATATTGGGCGCAGTGGGGGGCGCAAAATTATTCTCATCTATTAATGGGGGGCACGGCAGAAAACGTTTGGGAACCACTCCTTTAATGTATAAGTGTATAGAAGTGTATAACCACTACATCAGATTACTGCCATAATATAAGCAAAGCTGATTAAATATTGAAGGTGTGGTCATCTCCAATCACACCCTTCACTAATCACATTGACTAAATCTATAGCATCAATAAAACATGGTATTTGGTGCCCAAGCTTTTGCATGTGCCTACATATTTTATCTCTCTACCTTCAGTGAATTAAAGTGGATGTGTACAGTCAACTAATTTGGGAAACTTTACCTGACTTATTTATTTTTGCTCAATTACTGCTGTTCAATAAAATGTTAACAGATATTTTAATATATTTTTTCTCCTTAGATGGTGTTAAAACACTCGAGCCCTGTCATTTTGGTGAGCACCCATTGCTCCTGTGTGGCAGGATGTGCCCTGTGCAATCATTTGGTTGCCCTTCTTTATCAGACTGCACACTATTCTCAGCTAGATATTCCTGCTGTACCCCCAGTCCAAAGCTGCACAGACACCGAGCAGCGAGTTACCTAGCATGTCAGTTTGTATGTCACATGTATGTTCATCCATATGTAGCCACCATTAAAACAGTGCTAAATGTGTCCCTACTTTTAGGGTGTGAAGCCGGGACCCGTTGGAGAAATGGAGGTTCGAAAACCAAGGAATTCAACTGCTGACTGTGTGAGGTTAGATTATATATATATATATAAGTTATCTTTTAAACCTTATATTCAACATCTAATTAAAAAGCTTAGACTTTTGTTAGGTTTTTATTATAGAAATAAATCTTGTTTTTCTTTTATTGTAAAAAAGAAGTTAGTTGAAGCAACGTTCATGCCTGTATTAGATTATGGAGATATTTTGTATATGAATGCTCCTGTGCACTGTTTGAGCATACTGGACAGTGTGTATCATAGTGCTTTGCGATTTATAACAAACTGTCGACCTCTTACTCATCATTGTTTGTTATATACAAAAGTGAATTGGACTTCGTTGCAGGCACGACGTTTTGCACATTGGTATGTTTTTATTTACAAAGCACTAATTGGGAATTTGCCTAATTATTTATGTTGTCTTCTGAATAGAAGGCAAAGTCTGCTCAGTCTTCGTTCGAGTGAGTTTTTGCAACTTGCTGTTCCTAGAGCAGAGCTAGGAAAGACTGCTTTTAGTTTTGCTGCTCCATACACATGGAACCGGTTACAGGCTGATATAAAAATCAAGGACCTTGTTTCTTTGAACAGATTTAAGACTCTGATAAAATCAGTCAGGTCCAGATCATCTGTGTGTGCGTGTTTTAATAAATTTTATGTGAGATTTTGAATGTATCTTGAATGTTGTAATTTGTGCTGCTGCTCGGTCTCTCTTGGCCAGGTCTCTCTTGTAAAAGAGATCTTGTATCTCAAGGGACTAACCTGGTTAAATAAAGGCAAATAAAAAAATAAAAAAATATTACCTTTGATCCATGTGATGTGTAATGAAGTTTAGATTATATTGTGGCAGTAATTTGATTAAATGGTTATACACGTTTTTGCTTTTAATATTTTTCAGAAGTTCACATTATAAAGCGTTGGATGGAGAAATGCGCAATGTTGCCATGCTAAGAGTGTGAGAGGTCTATAAGAAGTTTTAGTCCTGTAATTGCCCCTCTGGTTGCAACAATGGGCATGTGAACTGCAGTCCCATTAGTTGAATGTGCTTTTGGGCCTGTAGAGGCAGGGAGTGTGGTTTGATTCCATGATAAGCCAGCAGCAGTGAGAGAAATTGTGAACATCCCAGGTGCCCCCAGTCAAGCACCCCTTGCTATGGAAAACTATAGGCTGGGACGATGAGAATGTGCGTATGTTTTGTGAGAAGAGGAAGAAGTGCATGTTAAGTCCCTGGAAGTGTGATTGAGCATGGGGCAGAGGATTGAAGCTGCAAGACAGGAGCAGAGTTGATGTGAAGAATGGCATGGTCTGAGAAAGATGAGAGTAAGATGTACAGCAGGCATGTGAAAGATAGGGCCCCGCGGGCCGGACCCGGCCCGTTGGATTATTTAATACGGCCCGGCATAAATTTCTGAGTATGTCAAAAAATGAATCAAGTCTCTAGCTCATTTCTATCAAAAGTTGTGATTTTTAAAAAATGAATACAAATCAAAAGCTCTCTCTGGTCGCTAGAGGAAAGTAAATGACAGCATGCAGCACTGACACGAGTTAAAGCTTCAGTCAAAGGATGCAATTCCGCTATGAAGCGATTCTGCTATGAAGGATAAATTTGGGTCCGTGGAATTGAATACGTTTTATCAATATCTCGTGCCAGGTTACCCCAAATTAACAGCCATGGCTGCATAAGTTCTATCCATGTTTGGGACTACTTATCTTTGTGAACAGGTGTTCTCTGTAATGAACAATAATAAAACAAAGCAGCGCTCAAGGTTAACAAACACTTGAATGACATTGTTAAATGTGCTGCTACTCAGGATTTGACACCTAATATCGATGCACTTGTGAAGGCAAAAAGATGCCAAGTTACAGGAGCCAGCAGCAGCAAGTAGACTGCAGGAATGCAGTGAGAGAGAGAGAAAAAAAGTGTGATGACACGAAATTTGTTTGCACTCATGAATACAGATCATTAAAAATAAGATTCATCTGGTTTCATATTAAAGATAATTAATATTGTGCAGTATGTTCTCAGCTTCAGTAGGCCCAGCCTAGTAGTTTGATCTGATGTAGTCTAATTTTATTACCCATGCACTGCTATAACTTTTATTTGTATTTCTTTTTTTATTTATTTCAAAGCAGTATGACTATTAGGCGAAAATATTTTTTTCATAGCTCCCACTTGAGTTTGTTAATGTGGTGAGTTGCTTCAGGTATAAAACTGCATTCACTCAACTGTTAAAATAAACCAGTTGTTAACACATTCACCGTCAAACATGAAAATCTTTTTTTTTTTCATTGTTTTAATGTGTTGTGCTTAGAAAAGATCCCTTTTCATCCATGATTATAAAATGTAGGCTGAATGATAAAGCATAGTACTGAAAAATAAAGCGAAATATTTGGAGTTGATTTGTAGTTACTGATCCGGCTCACCTAAGAACAGAAGGTCTGGATCCGCCCCACAGCCAAACTGAGTTTGACATGCCTGATCTACACGTTTCCATGAGGCAAACCATGTTCGAGGACATACTTCTGCAGATAATTTGGCAGAGAGAATCTACAGGGGAACTGTCCAGACCAAGGACATGAGGGGAGGAATTCATATGGAGCCAGTTGCAGTTCAAGAGTACTGCATTCTGAAAAATGTGAATTATTCACCATGTGGGTTTGTCATTCACCCTGATGCTCCATGGCTGGGTTGTTCCCCTGATGGAGTAATCTTCGATCCCTCTGAGAATCCACCATTTGGACTCTTAGAAGTCAAATGACCCAACATTCAGAGTTATGTGGACTGCCCCTATCTGAAAATGTCAAGCGGTGCTTTGAAACTTTGGAGGCAACACAAGTACTGCTGGCAAGTTCAGGGACAGATCCTCTTGACTGGTTTAGAATGGTGTGATTTTGTTGTGTGTGCTCAGGAGGACACACTAGTTGAGCGAGTTTACAAAAATCAAGAAGTGATGCACACCATTAGAGAAAAAGCGGATCATTTTTTTCTTTTACCATTACATACAAAAGTGTTTGCAGTAAAACATAAATACAACGATTACCTGTATAGTGTCAGATTAATTATCTGTTGTTCATTAAGAAGTGATTTGTTTGTTTTTTCTGTCAATGCATTAATTCCACTGTTTTTATGTCTTCCTTTAAGTGCAGACATAAAAAAAATATGAGAAGGATTTTTGATTCTCCAAGCCAAGGTTTATTACAGCAGGTTATTAAGACCAGTAATATTAAAGCATCAAAACATATTTACATATTTTCGATATTTAAATGCATACATTCTAAAATTTGCTCCATGTCTTTACAAGTGGTCCATTCTGATAGTTCACAAGCAGACAAGATACAGTAAATAGCTGATTTATGCTGCCTGAAATAGACATGGGGATGACGGTGTCAAACAATTTGTGCTCCTTTACTCGTCGGATGCACCGTTCAACATGTACCCTGAGCCTGGCTACGGACTGTGTGTGTGTAGTGGAGACAGCTAAACGCCATTTCACTGTGACACCCAAAATGGAATCCTTTCCCACTGAACTGAGAAACTGACTCACATCTCTTTGGTTGCATGTAAATTTAAAGACTGATTCTTTACACAGCAACAGGCCCCAAAGGACCCACATCCATAGTGGTGTTTACCTCCCAAAAGCCTACAATGCTGACCTTATGATCTCCTGAGCTTGGGAGAGAGGCCATCTAAGAGAGGCTGGTCAAAACCAACCTTCGTCGAAGGACACTGGGACCACAGTCAGGAAGGACCATAAAACTCTAAATTCCAACCTTATCTGATCGCCCACAGTTTAAACCCACTCTATGTCCTGTGTTATAATCCAGAGCTGAAGATACAAATATTTCAGAGATCTCTGTAACTCCAAATCTGATCTGTACACAGAATTGGGATTCAGCCTACAGGAACCAGCTCGGCGAATGCAGTCTAGAGACACCGAACTTGACTACCTTCCATACAAGGAAAGATTAATTATTCTTGAAACCAGTATTCAGCATTCCAGCCTTAAGAACAAAGGACCACAAGACCATTTAAATGTGAACACTGTGCCATGTGGTTGATATAAAGACACAACTTATGATCTTTCATGTATTCAGTATTAAGTGATCTTATTAGAATACGTGTTACTGTATAAACACACCACATTGATGCATATCTATGTATTAGTTTGTATGTTACTCATCGAATGTAATCATTCTCATGTGTACGTATGTGACCTCACTGTGACGGGCAGGGTGAGCGAAAATAAATGGAAGCGATCACGCCAAGTCTCAGGGAAATAGGATGGTTTAATATGTAAAGTGCGCAAACCAAAACCCGTGAACTGATCCGAATTAAGGATATAATAACCAGCAGTCAACTGGTACAAAGACAAGACATATATAGACGAACAAACGACCCTCAGGTGAGACGGATCGCGGGCTCCGCCCACCTGAGGGACGAACACAACACCACACCCACAGGACAAGCTGCTGCTGTAGACGGGGGCGACCAGTAGGGGGCCGCCGTACCGTGACAGATCCCCCCTCCAAGCCGCACTCCCCTCCACCGGCTGTGCGGCCTACAGCAGCAGCACACAAAACAAAGGGGCAGGCAGGCAGGGACAAGGGACACACCCCCTGTAGTCCCGGAGCTGAAACACAAAACAAACACAGGTTAGCTCACCTACCTGGGCGGGACCCTGGACCGACTGGGCCATCCACAAGACAAAACCACGCCCCGGTCGGTCACAGGGCCCTCACGCCCTAACCGGCCTTAAGCCGCATAGCCCCACAGGTGCGAGGACGGCGGGCCACGGCTCCATGTCCGTCTGGGGTGTATGTGTGCAGGTTACCTCCCTGGGGCGTGGCTGAGTCACCTCCTGGACCTACCTCCTCCCGGAGCTGGCCCCTGCCTTCTGCTAGGGGCCACCCCAGCCTCCTGGGGAGTCAGCCCCAGCCGGAGCCTGACTTTACGAGGTGGACTCCTCCACCAAACCCAGGAGCGCCAGAGACCGAGGCCCAGAGCACCCTTATCGCGGGCTGGGGAACAGCCCCCAAGGGCCTCCTGGTCACCCCGAGCAGGAGGGAGGATCTCCATCCTCAGCAGGAGCTCTTCGGACCAGAGCCCTATCGTCCCCAAACATCCGGGGGCCCCAGCCCTCTAGGGAGGGGCTCTTTCCGACCGGGCTCCGGTCACCCTACAACATAAGGGGGCTCCTGCCAGCTGGAGACCCCCACAAGGTCCAGGACTGCCACGATCCACCGCCAGGGAGAAGCACCTGCACATAAAACACAAAAAGCACACACACACCCACACACACCAACACAAAACACATACGCGCACTTACCCTGACCATCTCGGCACCCCGCTTCCGGGGGGAGGGGTCTCCATCTCAGCAGGAGGGGACACCAAACAACTCACCTGATGCATCAGGAGAGGGGCCCCTACCGGCTCCGGAGAACACCCTCGACTCCCTGGTCAGGGCCTCCCTTAGGAGCTACGCCCTCCGTGCCATATTCCGTGGCACGGGACCATCACTGGTCCACCCCCACACACGCATTCAAGGGGGAGGAGCATGTGTGGAATTACACACAACAGTTCACAAGCACGCTAAAACAAAACGAACACGAAAAGACAAAATACAAAAGACAAATGGACAGGACCAACACACGCGCGCTCTGTAAATGGTGACGCAACCACTCCGGCTCGCAGTCGCTCCCCAATTCCAACACGGAACACATGGGGAGCGAGGCGACAAAAGCGAGTGATACTCGCGTCACGGTTTACAGGGACGCGTCTCCCCAGCTCGCTCACAACATACAAACGCAACACAGAGAGCGAGGCGACAATGCCGAGAGGCACTCGCGTCTCACACGCACAACATTCAAACGTGTGTGTGCAGCACGCTTCGGTCCCGCTGTCCACACACACACATTACGACAAAAAAAACGAAACGCACATCCATAAAAGAGGAGCTTTACGGGGGTAACGGACTCCAGTCCTCGCCGTGTTTCAAACAATACACTAGATAAACGAACATTTAAACACGGCGGGACGAGTGGAGACCGACCCAGCTCACTCTCATATGAAACATACAACACCACGCAGACAAACACTTACCACGAGACATGACCACGAACGAAGGAAAAAGCAAAGGAGACTGGCGGCTTCCGAAGGTGGCTGGTTATTCTGTGACGGGCAGGGTGAGCGAAAATAAATGGAAGCGATCACGCCAAGTCTCAGGGAAATAGGATGGTTTAATATGTAAAGTGCGCAAACCAAAACCCGTGAACTGATCCGAATTAAGGATATAATAACCAGCAGTCAACTGGTACAAAGACAAGACATATATAGACGAACAAACGACCCTCAGGTGAGACGGATCGCGGGCTCCGCCCACCTGAGGGACGAACACAACACCACACCCACAGGACAAGCTGCTGCTGTAGACGGGGGCGACCAGTAGGGGGCCGCCGTACCGTGACACTCACATTTATGCCTGTCTGTGCATTATGTCATTTGTTGTCCAAAAGTGGAAATTGAGAATGGCTCAATGTGTAGACTAATAGAACCAAATTAGTTCTTGTTTAGGCAGAGTATGTAAGACAATTTATTTAGGATTAGTTTACTTTGTCTTCGAATTGTGTTAATCTGTCTTCTTTGGTTAAGTCATTAACTAGACCTGGAAAGACGGGCACTCCTCGCTCTCCCCCTCTCTCTCTCTCTCTTTCTCTCCCCTGTCTGGGCAGAGGTCATGAATATTCATTAATAAAGGCCAATGGTCAATGGCCTGATGAACATGAAAGCGCCTTACAATTACGCCCCTAAAACTTGTTTTAAAAGCCCTAGCTCGAAGCGAAACAATGAGCTTGGCAGCCTGGTAATTTGGGAAGACTTGGAGAACTTGCCAGAGTCGCCGAGACTCAAAGACTCGAACACGCCAAACCATCGCGACTGTTCGCTGGACTCACGCCGAACACCGCAATGTCCAGAAGAGCGATGCCAAGAAACCGCAACTAACGCTCTCACCGAGTCCAACAGAAGATTCTTCTTTATTTTATTGTAGTTTCTTTATTCTACGTTTCGTCGTCAAAAGTACTTTTATTTCGTCTAGTCGTTCAAGTCAAGCTCATCTTCTTTCTCAGTCAAGTCATCTGCACAAGTTTGTCTGCGCCCTCAAGCTTCGACTGTGACGTCACCGCTAAGCCTCCGCGACCCGAGCCGTCTCACGTGACCTGCTCCGCAGACCTTAGCCGCCTCAAGAAACGAACCGTGAACGCGCACCGGTTGGTCCGCGTAACCACGTCTCTCCTTCGAAGTAAGACGCTCAGTTCATATGCTGTTTTGGGGTTGCCAGCTGCTATTTCTCCCGGAGTCCAAAATAGTAAATACTGTTACCATTAACCTGCCCAAACGTCCTTTTTCTTCTTTTCTATTCTCTCTCTAAAGACCTTGTGTCCGTCCCTGGGTCCTACGCTAGTTAGGCAAGCCTTAGGATAGTCATATAATACATTTAAATCTCATGACCGTCGATAACTGCATCATTCGCTGTTGTTGTTTAATTTTATATTCTTTGTTGTTCACTATTATATCCCTGGTTTAAATTATTAGATTCACATATAGGTTTAGTTTCAATTTGAGCCAAATCATTCATATGCTTTGTATCAATTGTAATATTAACCATTTAATAAATGAGGACATTTATTCATCTGGTCACGGTGGTAAATGCATATTTTGGTCGATGGTATTAGGTCACTGCGCGGAACCAGAACTTAACCCTTTAGTAATGAGACTGATCAAACCATATTCCACCTAACTCCGTTATCACAATACTGGTTCCTGAGCAATCAGGATGGTGCCCCGTTCATAATCCATAAACTAACATATGTATCCGCTACATGTGTTTTACGTCATGTGCAGACATTCGTGTGCACCTTTTCAGGAAAACTGGCCTGTGGATCTTACATGGTACAAGATCGTCTACCAGGAAGCCCTTATCCACCATTATTGCCATGTCAGGGGTAAGTAGAGGAATAATTCCTGACTGTCTGAACATCTCCCTGTCACTAATAGACCCAGCATAGAGTCCAGACACAAAGGTTATGGCACCATGGGGTGCCATTCCAATTAAGGCCTTGAAGGTACAATGAGACTTATAATTGGAAAAGACTTCACTCTGTAACAGCAGGGATGATGGTGTTTGGCAGCAGAGCTCTGTACAATCCAGGATAACTTGTGTGTCCTGAAAATTCCCAAACTCCTCTGGCAGGTAGGCCTGTACTTTGTCTTTGGGCATCCAAATGCAGACAGACCCTAAAAGAAACTGTAGGTTTGGAGTTGGTGACCCGTATCATCTGATGTGTTGCAGGTTCAATCAGTTCCCAGAAGGCCATCAGGTGGTTGTAGGTTGCAAACCTGCAAAGACAGTAGATGGATTATTAAGATACACTGATCAAAAACTAATCAGTCATATCCAGTATTTTTGTTCAGAAGCTCACCTTTTTAGATCATTTTAACTCTATTGTGCACACATTCCAGGCGGCCATTTTTAAAATTCCTCAGATTCCCGACATAGTCCACTATAAAACTAGATATCTCAAGTTGTACATATAGGGAAATGATAATTCATGGCTCAAACTGAAGTAGACAGTTGGGGGAACATATTGATTCACTTCAATACCATATTCCTTGGTTTGTTTTATTTTAGAACCTCTATTACAGATGCTAATATGCCAGGAATGTCAGAAATGCACTTGACCTTGAGCATCACAAGCATGTATATTCACATAGCTCCATTCCATTCCATATATAAATTTGAAATATATTTCGCTATGGTCTTTTCTAATAACACAGAAAAAATGGAGCAAATCCATGCAAGCATTGCAAAGTTATTCCACTTTGTTCCAAGGAATGTCAAGTTCAACATTCCAATGTATGCCACAGCCAGTACACACCCTTGGCCAACCAAGCCAACATGCTAACAAATTCCATACACGAAACCGATGAGCTATTTCAAACAACAACGTTGCACATATTACAGAAAGACCAGAAAATTCCAATGAATAAATTCCATGTCCAATTATGAACGTTATATGATATGACATTTATGTCCAATATAGTCCGACAGGCTATGCAAGCTACCGTAGCCAACTCCGGTAGCATCCGACACGATACAGAGTACTCCAGCACTCAAAAGCTCCAATACTAAACATTAGATTATAGACAGTATTAGAATATATATTTTGTACAATATCGCTTATGAAAAATTATCAATTTTTACTCACGAGTACACCGAGTCGCGTCGTAGCGGGTGTACGGTCCCACTTCCGGGTTGGCGAAAATGCCGAAAATTGCTCATATATTCCATAAAAAGTTATCGGTTTATGTTCAAAAGTATCCACAATCAGAATAAAAACGAACAAAATAATCCACGACTGCTTCAGTTTCGCCGAATAGTGTGTTCTGGGGAGCTTGGCTTATGTTAGCAAAGGTTAGCTTATGTTGCTATGCTAGCGGACCCACATTGGAAATGAAGCGCGACTTTCCGAGGGCTCAATAAAAAAATATAATTGAGCAATCGTGGCAAATGAGGGCTGGTTAGCTTCAGAAGGAAGTAAAGTATTGGTTAGAAGAGCTTCCAATCACTTGTAAGGCTCCAGCTTGTCTCTGTGGACTGATAAGTTGGTGCACTTGCAGTCAACACGAGCGAAGTGTGGCCAGGGTTGGCAGGTGGTACATAAATATTCCGGCCAAAGTCAGTGTAAAATGCGCCCGTCAGAAGCCAAAAGTAGCCCAAAGTGTTAGAGTGTTAAAATTGAGACTATTTAAGTATTATATCGCCATGGATTGTTATTGTTGACTTGTAAGTCCCGCGGTGGGCCAAGTGAAAAGTAGCCCAAAAACGAAAAACTTTGAAGGAGTTTCAAACAAGCCCAATTTGGAGTGAAAACCGCGAATCTGGCAACCGGGTTTAGACCGTATGTGCAGTATATAAAGCGCTGCAAATTCATATATGTTTCGAGGACGGTATGCCAAGAAGTATATTAACCTAAATATATTTTAGGAAACAGAATAGTCCTATATTACATATATTCTAGTTTTACATTACCTGTTCAAACATTATTCCATTTTTCCCTGTGCAAAAATAAGATTTCGCTACCACAATGCATTACTATTTTGCATGAACCAATCAGCTTCAAGTCGGCATATGACGCCCGCTGACGATTCTAGGAAGTAAACAGGAAACTAACGAGCTAACTGAATATCTTTGGACTGGCTTGATCAAATTTGACAATTAAGGCATCTTTTTTTAGTTATATTGTGCTGCATCTAATAAAGTATGGTTAGCAAACGCTTCCTCGTATCCATGTTAACGTTAGTGATTGTATCAATAAATTTACCTTGACAGACCAGAAGCTATTACTTACTATTGAGATGTTTGTTTTAGCTAGCTAACTATGAAGCTGCTGTGTAAGTAGCATATCATTACATTTTTATTTTTATTCATCTTCCCCCCTGCACAGTGTCAATGAAAAACAAGGTGACAGGAGAGGTCCGCGTGAGGGCAGTTTGTCATAGGTCTATGAGGAAAAGTGAAAAGCCACATGACTTGAGAGTAGGATCAATGGTTACACACACACAAAAGTGTTTGTGTATATATGTATGTATGTATGTACAAACATGCACTAATCAGTCATAACAATTACTGTTTTTTCGCAAGATATTTAAATATGGCAGTCTGAACTAAAGAAGCAAAAGCAGCCTTAATCCTGTGGTCTTTGCTGAATAAGACTTCCAGGGACTTCACATACAGTTGTTCCTGTTCTGGCAAAACAAAATATCCTGTTCTCACTCAACAAAATATTGGGCGCAGTGGGGGGCGCAAAATTATTCTCATCTATTAATGGGGGGCACGGCAGAAAACGTTTGGGAACCACTCCTTTAATGTATAAGTGTATAGAAGTGTATAACCACTACATCAGATTACTGCCATAATATAAGCAAAGCTGATTAAATATTGAAGGTGTGGTCATCTCCAATCACACCCTTCACTAATCACATTGACTAAATCTATAGCATCAATAAAACATGGTATTTGGTGCCCAAGCTTTTGCATGTGCCTACATATTTTATCTCTCTACCTTCAGTGAATTAAAGTGGATGTGTACAGTCAACTAATTTGGGAAACTTTACCTGACTTATTTATTTTTGCTCAATTACTGCTGTTCAATAAAATGTTAACAGATATTTTAATATATTTTTTCTCCTTAGATGGTGTTAAAACACTCGAGCCCTGTCATTTTGGTGAGCACCCATTGCTCCTGTGTGGCAGGATGTGCCCTGTGCAATCATTTGGTTGCCCTTCTTTATCAGACTGCACACTATTCTCAGCTAGATGTTCCTGCTGTACCCCCAGTCCAAAGCTGCACAGACACCGAGCAGCGAGTTACCTAGCATGTCAGTTTGTATGTCACATGTATGTTCATCCATATGTAGCCACCATTAAAACAGTGCTAAATGTGTCCCTACTTTTAGGGTGTGAAGCCGGGACCCGTTGGAGAAATGGAGGTTCGAAAACCAAGGAATTCAACTGCTGACTGTGTGAGGTTAGATTATATATATATATATAAGTTATCTTTTAAACCTTATATTCAACATCTAATTAAAAAGCTTAGACTTTTGTTAGGTTTTTATTATAGAAATAAATCTTGTTTTTCTTTTATTGTAAAAAAGAAGTTAGTTGAAGCAACGTTCATGCCTGTATTAGATTATGGAGATATTTTGTATATGAATGCTCCTGTGCACTGTTTGAGCATACTGGACAGTGTGTATCATAGTGCTTTGCGATTTATAACAAACTGTCGACCTCTTACTCATCATTGTTTGTTATATACAAAAGTGAATTGGACTTCGTTGCAGGCACGACGTTTTGCACATTGGTATGTTTTTATTTACAAAGCACTAATTGGGAATTTGCCTAATTATTTATGTTGTCTTCTGAATAGAAGGCAAAGTCTGCTCAGTCTTCGTTCGAGTGAGTTTTTGCAACTTGCTGTTCCTAGAGCTCGAACAGAGCTAGGAAAGACTGCTTTTAGTTTTGCTGCTCCATACACATGGAACCGGTTACAGGCTGATATAAAAATCAAGGACCTTGTTTCTTTGAACAGATTTAAGACTCTGATAAAATCAGTCAGGTCCAGATCATCTGTGTGTGCGTGTTTTAATAAATTTTATGTGAGATTTTGAATGTATCTTGAATGTTGTAATTTGTGCTGCTGCTCGGTCTCTCTTGGCCAGGTCTCTCTTGTAAAAGAGATCTTGTATCTCAAGGGACTAACCTGGTTAAATAAAGGCAAATAAAAAAATAAAAAAATATTACCTTTGATCCATGTGATGTGTAATGAAGTTTAGATTATATTGTGGCAGTAATTTGATTAAATGGTTATACACGTTTTTGCTTTTAATATTTTTCAGAAGTTCACATTATAAAGCGTTGGATGGAGAAATGCGCAATGTTGCCATGCTAAGAGTGTGAGAGGTCTATAAGAAGTTTTAGTCCTGTAATTGCCCCTCTGGTTGCAACAATGGGCATGTGAACTGCAGTCCCATTAGTTGAATGTGCTTTTGGGCCTGTAGAGGCAGGGAGTGTGGTTTGATTCCATGATAAGCCAGCAGCAGTGAGAGAAATTGTGAACATCCCAGGTGCCCCCAGTCAAGCACCCCTTGCTATGGAAAACTATAAGCTGGGACGATGAGAATGTGCGTTTGTTTTGTGAGAAGAGGAAGAAGTGCATGTTAAGTCCCTGGAAGTGTGATTGAGCATGGGGCAGAGGATTGAAGCTGCAAGACAGGAGCAGAGTTGATGTGAAGAATGGCATGGTCTGAGAAAGATGAGAGTAAGATGTACAGCAGGCATGTGAAAGATAGGGCCCCGCGGGCCGGACCCGGCCCGTTGGATTATTTAATACGGCCCGGCATAAATTTCTGAGTATGTCAAAAAATGAATCAAGTCTCTAGCTCATTTCTATCAAAAGTTGTGATTTTTAAAAAATGAATACAAATCAAAAGCTCTCTCTGGTCGCTAGAGGAAAGTTAATGACAGCATGCAGCACTGACACGAGTTAAAGCTTCAGTCAAAGGATGCAATTCCGCTATGAAGCGATTCTGCTATGAAGGATAAATTTGGGTCCGTGGAATTGAATACGTTTTATCAATATCTCGTGCCAGGTTACCCCAAATTAACAGCCATGGCTGCATAAGTTCTATCCATGTTTGGGACTACTTATCTTTGTGAACAGGTGTTCTCTGTAATGAACAATAATAAAACAAAGCAGCGCTCAAGGTTAACAAACACTTGAATGACATTGTTAAATGTGCTGCTACTCAGGATTTGACACCTAATATCGATGCACTTGTGAAGGCAAAAAGATACCAAGTTACAGGAGCCAGCAGCAGCAAGTAGACTGCAGGAATGCAGTGAGAGAGAGAGAAAAAAAGTGTGATGACACGAAATTTGTTTGCACTCATGAATACAGATCATTAAAAATAAGATTCATCTGGTTTCATATTAAAGATAATTAATATTGTGCAGTATGTTCTCAGCTTCAGTAGGCCCAGCCTAGTAGTTTGATCTGATGTAGTCTAATTTTATTACCCATGCACTGCTATAACTTTTATTTGTATTTCTTTTTTTATTTATTTCAAAGCAGTATGACTATTAAGGCGAAATGAACTGAAAATGAACTGAAATGAATGAATGAATGAATGAACTGAAATGAATGAACTGAAAACACATATTTTGTTTCAAAACAGTGTTTGGATGTGATAACAAGCTGTTTTATCATGTTTGTAATGTTACACATGCATTTCCAAACAAGTAGTAAGTCTTGCATTAAGGCGTTCAAAACAGCGTTTGCTGGCGCTGTAAGCGCTCTAAGCAGTGTTTCTGAGCATAACTTGGGGCAAAAGTGCAACTTTTGAAGAATGAACTGAAAACTCATATTTTGTTTCAAAACAGTGTTTGGATGTGATAACAAGCTGTTTTTATCATGTTTGTGATGTTACACATGCATTTCCAAACAAGTAGTAAGTCTTGCATTAAGGCGTTCAAAACAGCGTTTGCTGGCGCTGTTAGCGCTCTAAACAGTGTTTCTGAGCATAACTTGTGGCAAAAGTGCAACTTTTGAAGAATGAAAAGAAAACTCATATTTTGTTCCAAAACAGTGTTTGGATGTGATAACAAGCTGTTTTATCATGTTTGTAATGTTACACATGCATTTCCAAACAAGTAGTAAGTCTTGTATTAAGGCGTTCAAAACAGCGTTTGCTGGCGCTGTAAGCGCTCTAAACAGTGTTTCTGAGCATAACTTGTGGCAAAAGTGCAACTTTTGAAGAATGAAAAGAAAACTCATATTTTGTTCCAAAACAGTGTTTGGATGTGATAACAAGCTGTTTTATCATGTTTGTAATGTTACACATGCATTTCCAAACAAGTAGTAAGTCTTGTATTAAGGCGTTCAAAACAGCGTTTGCTGGCGCTGTTAGCGCTCTAAACAGTGTTTCTGAGCATAACTTGTGGCAAAAGTGCAACTTTTGAAGAATGAAAAGAAAACTCATATTTTGTTTCAAAACAGTGTTTGGATGTGATAACAAGCTGTTTTATCATGTTTGTAATGTTACACATGCATTTCCAAACAAGTAGTAAGTCTTGCATTTAGGCGTTCAAAACAGCGTTTGCTGGCTCTGTAAACGCTCTAAACAGTGTTTCTGAGCATAACTTGGAGCAAAAGTGCAACTTTTGAAGAATGAACTGAAAACTCATATTTTGTTCTAAAACAGTGTTTGGATGTGATAACAAGCTGTTTTATCATGTTTGTAATGTTACACATGCATTTCCAAACAAGTAGTAAGTCTTGCATTTAGGCGTTCAAAACAGCGTTTGCTGGCTCTGTAAACGCTCTAAACAGTGTTTCTGAGCATAACTTGGAGCAAAAGTGCAACTTTTGAAGAATGAACTGAAAACTCATATTTTGTTCTAAAACAGTGTTTGGATGTGATAACAAGCTGTTTTATCATGTTTGTAATGTTACACATGCATTTCCAAACAAGTAGTAAGTCTTGTATTAAGGCGTTCAAAACAGCGTTTGCTGGCGCTGTAAGCGCTCTAAACAGTGTTTCTGAGCATAACTTGTGGCAAAAGTGCAACTTTTGAAGAATGAAAAGAAAACTCATATTTTGAATGAAAACAGTGTTTGGATGTGATAACAAGCTGTTTTATCATGTTTGTAATGTTACACATGCATTTCCAAACAAGTAGTAAGTCTTGCATTTAGGCGTTCAAAACAGCGTTTGCTGGCTCTGTAAACGCTCTAAACAGTGTTTCTGAGCATAACTTGGAGCAAAAGTGCAACTTTTGAAGAATGAACTGAAAACTCATATTTTGTTTCAAAACAGTGTTTGGATGTGATAACAAGCTGTTTTTATCATGTTTGTGATGTTACACATGCATTTCCAAACAAGTAGTAAGTCTTGCATTAAGGCGTTCAAAACAGCGTTTGCTGGCGCTGTTAGCGCTCTAAACAGTGTTTCTGAGCATAACTTGTGGCAAAAGTGCAACTTTTGAAGAATGAAAAGAAAACTCATATTTTGTTCCAAAACAGTGTTTGGATGTGATAACAAGCTGTTTTATCATGTTTGTAATGTTACACATGCATTTCCAAACAAGTAGTAAGTCTTGTATTAAGGCGTTCAAAACAGCGTTTGCTGGCGCTGTTAGCGCTCTAAACAGTGTTTCTGAGCATAACTTGTGGCAAAAGTGCAACTTTTGAAGAATGAAAAGAAAACTCATATTTTGTTTCAAAACAGTGTTTGGATGTGATAACAAGCTGTTTTATCATGTTTGTAATGTTACACATGCATTTCCAAACAAGTAGTAAGTCTTGCATTTAGGCGTTCAAAACAGCGTTTGCTGGCTCTGTAAACGCTCTAAACAGTGTTTCTGAGCATAACTTGGAGCAAAAGTGCAACTTTTGAAGAATGAACTGAAAACTCATATTTTGTTCTAAAACAGTGTTTGGATGTGATAACAAGCTGTTTTATCATGTTTGTAATGTTACACATGCATTTCCAAACAAGTAGTAAGTCTTGTATTAAGGCGTTCAAAACAGCGTTTGCTGGCGCTGTAAGCGCTCTAAACAGTGTTTCTGAGCATAACTTGTGGCAAAAGTGCAACTTTTGAAGAATGAAAAGAAAACTCATATTTTGAATGAAAACAGTGTTTGGATGTGATAACAAGCTGTTTTATCATGTTTGTAATGTTACACATGCATTTCCAAACAAGTAGTAAGTCTTGCATTTAGGCGTTCAAAACAGCGTTTGCTGGCTCTGTAAACGCTCTAAACAGTGTTTCTGAGCATAACTTGGAGCAAAAGTGCAACTTTTGAAGAATGAACTGAAAACTCATATTTTGTTCCAAAACAGTGTTTGGATGTGATAACAAGCTGTTTTATCATGTTTGTAATGTTACAGATGCATTTCCAAACAAGTAGTAAGTCTTGTATTAAGGCGTTCAAAACAGCGTTTGCTGGCGCTGTAAGCGCTCTAAACAGTGTTTCTGAGCATAACTTGTGGCAAAAGTGCAACTTTTGAAGAATGAAAAGAAAACTCATATTTTGAATGAAAACAGTGTTTGGATGTGATAACAAGCTGTTTTATCATGTTTGTAATGTTACACATGCATTTCCAAACAAGTAGTAAGTCTTGTATTAAGGCGTTCAAAACAGCGTTTGCTGGCGCTGTAAGCGCTCTAAACAGTGTTTCTGAGCATAACTTGTGGCAAAAGTGCAACTTTTGAAGAATGAAAAGAAAACTCATATTTTGTTCTAAAACAGTGTTTGGATGTGATAACAAGCTGTTTTATCATGTTTGTAATGTTACACATGCATTTCCAAACAAGTAGTAAGTCTTGTATTAAGGCGTTCAAAACAGCGTTTGCTGGCGCTGTAAGCGCTCTAAACAGTGTTTCTGAGCATAACTTGGGGCAAAAGTGCAACTTTTGAAGAATGAACTGAAAACTCATATTTTGTTTCAAAACAGTGTTTGGATGTGATAACAAGCTGTTTTATCATGTTTGTGATGTTACACATGCATTTCCAAACAAGTAGTAAGTCTTGCATTAAGGCGTTCAAAACAGCGTTTGCTGGCGCTGTAAGCGCTCTAAACAGTGTTTCTGAGCATAACTTGGGGCAAAAGTGCAACTTTTGAAGAATGAACTGAAAACACATTTTGTTTCAAAACAGTGTTTGGATGTGATAACAAGCTGTTTTATCATGTTTGTAATGTTACACATGCATTTCCAAACAAGTAGTATGTCTTGCATTAAGGCGTTCAAAACAGCGTTTGCTGGCGCTGTAAGCGCTCTAAACAGTGTTTCTGAGCATAACTTGGGGCAAAAGTGCAACTTTTGAAGAATGAACTGAAAACTCATATTTTGTTTCAAAACAGTGTTTGGATGTGATAACAAGCTGTTTTTATCATGTTTGTGATGTTACACATGCATTTCCAAACAAGTAGTAAGTCTTGCATTAAGGCGTTCAAAACAGCGTTTGCTGGCGCTGTAAGCGCTCTAAACAGTGTTTCTGAGCATAACTTGTGGCAAAAGTGCAACTTTTGAAGAATGAAAAGAAAACTCATATTTTGTTCCAAAACAGTGTTTGGATGTGATAACAAGCTGTTTTATCATGTTTGTAATGTTACACATGCATTTCCAAACAAGTAGTAAGTCTTGTATTAAGGCGTTCAAAACAGCGTTTGCTGGCTCTGTAAACGCTCTAAACAGTGTTTCTGAGCATAACTTGGGGCAAAAGTGCAACTTTTGAAGAATGAACTGACAACTCATATTTTGTTCCAAAACAGTGTTTGGATGTGATAACAAGCTGTTTTATCATGTTTGTAATGTTACACATGCATTTCCAAACAAGTAGTAAGTCTTGCATTTAGGCGTTCAAAACAGCGTTTGCTGGCTCTGTAAACGCTCTAAACAGTGTTTCTGAGCATAACTTGGAGCAAAAGTGCAACTTTTGAAGAATGAACTGAAAACTCATATTTTGTTCCAAAACAGTGTTTGGATGTGATAGCAAGCTGTTTTATCATGTTTGTAATGTTAAACATGCATTTCCAAACAAGTAGTAAGTCTTGTATTAAGGCGTTCAAAACAGCGTTTGCTGGCGCTGTAAGCGCTCTAAACATTGTTTCTGAGCATAACTTGGGGCAAAAGTGCAACTTTTGAAGAATGAACTGAAAACTCATATTTTGTTTCAAAACAGTGTTTGGATGTGATAACAAGCTGTTTTTATCATGTTTGTGATGTTACACATGCATTTCCAAACAAGTAGTAAGTCTTGCATTAAGGCGTTCAAAACAGCGTTTGCTGGCGCTGTAAGCGCTCTAAACAGTGTTTCTGAGCATAACTTGTGGCAAAAGTGCAACTTTTGAAGAATGAAAAGAAAACTCATATTTTGTTCCAAAACAGTGTTTGGATGTGATAACAAGCTGTTTTATCATGTTTGTAATGTTACACATGCATTTCCAAACAAGTAGTAAGTCTTGCATTTAGGCGTTCAAAACAGCGTTTGCTGGCTCTGTAAACGCTCTAAACAGTGTTTCTGAGCATAACTTGGAGCAAAAGTGCAACTTTTGAAGAATGAACTGAAAACTCATATTTTGTTCCAAAACAGTGTTTGGATGTGATAGCAAGCTGTTTTATCATGTTTGTAATGTTACACATGCATTTCCAAACAAGTAGTAAGTCTTGTATTAAGGCGTTCAAAACAGCGTTTGCTGGCGCTGTAAGCGCTCTAAACATTGTTTCTGAGCATAACTTGTGGCAAAAGTGCAACTTTTGAAGAATGAAAAGAAAACTCATATTTTGTTCCAAAACAGTGTTTGGATGTGATAACAAGCTGTTTTATCATGTTTGTAATGTTACACATGCATTTCCAAACAAGTAGTAAGTCTTGTATTAAGGCGTTCAAAACAGCGTTTGCTGGCGCTGTTAGCGCTCTAAACAGTGTTTCTGAGCATAACTTGTGGCAAAAGTGCAACTTTTGAAGAATGAAAAGAAAACTCATATTTTGTTCCAAAACAGTGTTTGGATGTGATAACAAGCTGTTTTATCATGTTTGTAATGTTACACATGCATTTCCAAACAAGTAGTAAGTCTTGTATTAAGGCGTTCAAAACAGCGTTTGCTGGCTCTGTAAACGCTCTAAACAGTGTTTCTGAGCATAACTTGGGGCAAAAGTGCAACTTTTGAAGAATGAACTGACAACTCATATTTTGTTCCAAAACAGTGTTTGGATGTGATAACAAGCTGTTTTATCATGTTTGTAATGTTACACATGCATTTCCAAACAAGTAGTAAGTCTTGCATTTAGGCGTTCAAAACAGCGTTTGCTGGCTCTGTAAACGCTCTAAACAGTGTTTCTGAGCATAACTTGGAGCAAAAGTGCAACTTTTGAAGAATGAACTGAAAACTCATATTTTGTTCCAAAACAGTGTTTGGATGTGATAGCAAGCTGTTTTATCATGTTTGTAATGTTACACATGCATTTCCAAACAAGTAGTAAGTCTTGTATTAAGGCGTTCAAAACAGCGTTTGCTGGCGCTGTAAGCGCTCTAAACAGTGTTTCTGAGCATAACTTGTGGCAAAAGTGCAACTTTTGAAGAATGAAAAGAAAACTCATATTTTGTTCCAAAACAGTGTTTGGATGTGATAACAAGCTGTTTTATCATGTTTGTAATGTTACACATGCATTTCCAAACAAGTAGTAAGTCTTGTATTAAGGCGTTCAAAACAGCGTTTGCTGGCTCTGTAAACGCTCTAAACAGTGTTTCTGAGCATAACTTGTGGCAAAAGTGCAACTTTTGAAGAATGAAAAGAAAACTCATATTTTGTTCCAAAACAGTGTTTGGACGTGATAACAAGCTGTTTTATCATGTTTGTAATGTTACACATGCATTTCCAAACAAGTAGTAAGTCTTGTATTAAGGCGTTCAAAACAGCGTTTGCTGGCTCTGTAAACGCTCTAAACAGTGTTTCTGAGCATAACTTGTGGCAAAAGTGCAACTTTTAAAGAATGAACTGAAAACTCATATTTTGTTCCAAAACAGTGTTTGGATGTGATAGCAAGCTGTTTTATCATGTTTGTAATGTTACACATGCATTTCCAAACAAGTAGTAAGTCTTGTATTAAGGCGTTCAAAACCGCGTTTGCTGGCGCTGTAAGCGCTCTAAACAGTGTTTCTGAGCATAACTTGGAGCAAAAGTGCAACTTTTGAAGAATGAACTGAAAACTCATATTTTGTTCCAAAACAGTGTTTGGACGTGATAACAAGCTGTTTTATCATGTTTGTAATGTTACACATGCATTTCCAAACAAGTAGTAAGTCTTGTATTAAGGCGTTCAAAACAGCGTTTGCTGGCTCTGTAAACGCTCTAAACAGTGTTTCTGAGCATAACTTGGGGCAAAAGTGCAACTTTTGAAGAATGAACTGACAACTCATATTTTGTTCCAAAACAGTGTTTGGATGTGATAACAAGCTGTTTTATCATGTTTGTAATGTTACACATGCATTTCCAAACAAGTAGTAAGTCTTGCATTTAGGCGTTCAAAACAGCGTTTGCTGGCTCTGTAAACGCTCTAAACAGTGTTTCTGAGCATAACTTGGAGCAAAAGTGCAACTTTTGAAGAATGAAAAGAAAACTCATATTTTGAATGAAAACAGTGTTTGGATGTGATAACAACCTGTTTTATCATGTTTGTAATGTTACACATGCATTTCCAAACAAGTAGTAAGTCTTGCATTTAGGCGTTCAAAACAGCGTTTGCTGGCTCTGTAAATGCTCTAAACAGTGTTTCTGAGCATAACTTGGAGCAAAAGTGCAACTTTTGAAGAATGAACTGAAAACTCATATTTTGTTCCAAAACAGTGTTTGGATGTGATAACAAGCTGTTTTATCATGTTTGTAATGTTACACATGCATTTCCAAACAAGTAGTAAGTCTTGTATTAAGGCGTTCAAAACAGCGTTTGCTGGCGCTGTAAGCGCTCTAAACAGTGTTTCTGAGCATAACTTGTGGCAAAAGTGCAACTTTTGAAGAATGAAAAGAAAACTCATATTTTGAATGAAAACAGTGTTTGGATGTGATAACAAGCTGTTTTATCATGTTTGTAATGTTACACATGCATTTCCAAACAAGTAGTAAGTCTTGTATTAAGGCGTTCAAAACATCGTTTGCTGGCGCTGTAAGCGCTCTAAACAGTGTTTCTGAGCATAACTTGTGGCAAAAGTGCAACTTTTGAAGATTGAAAAGAAAACTCATATTTTGTTCCAAAACAGTGTTTGGATGTGATAACAAGCTGTTTTATCATGTTTGTAATGTTACACATGCATTTCCAAACAAGTAGTAAGTCTTGCATTTAGGCGTTCAAAACAGCGTTTGCTGGCTCTGTAAACGCTCTAAACAGTGTTTCTGAGCATAACTTGGAGCAAAAGTGCAACTTTTGAAGAATGAACTGAAAACTCATATTTTGTTCCAAAACAGTGTTTGGATGTGATAACAAGCTGTTTTATCATGTTTGTAATGTTACACATGCATTTCCAAACAAGTAGTAAGTCTTGTATTAAGGCGTTCAAAACAGTGTTTGCTGGCGCTGTAAGCGCTCTAAACAGTGTTTCTGAGCATAACTTGGAGCAAAAGTGCAACTTTTGAAGAATGAACTGAAAACTCATATTTTGTTCCAAAACAGTGTTTGGACGTGATAACAAGCTGTTTTATCATGTTTGTAATGTTACACATGCATTTCCAAACAAGTAGTAAGTCTTGTATTAAGGCGTTCAAAACAGCGTTTGCTGGCGCTGTAAATGCTCTAAACAGTGTTTCTGAGCATAACTTGGAGCAAAAGTGCAACTTTTGAAGAATGAACTGAAAACTCATATTTTGTTCCAAAACAGTGTTTGGACGTGATAACAAGCTGTTTTATCATGTTTGTAATGTTACACATGCATTTCCAAACAAGTAGTAAGTCTTGTATTAAGGCGTTCAAAACAGCGTTTGCTGGCTCTGTAAACGCTCTAAACAGTGTTTCTGAGCATAACTTGGGGCAAAAGTGCAACTTTTGAAGAATGAACTGACAACTCATATTTTGTTCCAATACAGTGTTTGGATGTGATAACAAGCTGTTTTATCATGTTTGTAATGTTACACATGCATTTCCAAACAAGTAGTAAGTCTTGCATTTAGGCGTTCAAAACAGCGTTTGCTGGCTCTGTAAACGCTCTAAACAGTGTTTCTGAGCATAACTTGGAGCAAAAGTGCAACTTTTGAAGAATGAACTGAAAACTCATATTTTGTTCCAAAACAGTGTTTGGATGTGATAACAAGCTGTTTTATCATGTTTGTAATGTTACACATGCATTTCCAAACAAGTAGTAAGTCTTGTATTAAGGCGTTCAAAACAGCGTTTGCTGGCGCTGTAAGCGCTCTAAACAGTGTTTCTGAGCATAACTTGTGGCAAAAGTGCAACTTTTGAAGAATGAAAAGAAAACTCATATTTTGAATGAAAACAGTGTTTGGATGTGATAACAAGCTGTTTTATCATGTTTGTAATGTTACACATGCATTTCCAAACAAGTAGTAAGTCTTGTATTAAGGCGTTCAAAACATCGTTTGCTGGCGCTGTAAGCGCTCTAAACAGTGTTTCTGAGCATAACTTGTGGCAAAAGTGCAACTTTTGAAGATTGAAAAGAAAACTCATATTTTGTTCCAAAACAGTGTTTGGATGTGATAACAAGCTGTTTTATCATGTTTGTAATGTTACACATGCATTTCCAAACAAGTAGTAAGTCTTGCATTTAGGCGTTCAAAACAGCGTTTGCTGGCTCTGTAAACGCTCTAAACAGTGTTTCTGAGCATAACTTGGAGCAAAAGTGCAACTTTTGAAGAATGAACTGAAAACTCATATTTTGTTCCAAAACAGTGTTTGGATGTGATAACAAGCTGTTTTATCATGTTTGTAATGTTACACATGCATTTCCAAACAAGTAGTAAGTCTTGTATTAAGGCGTTCAAAACAGCGTTTGCTGGCGCTGTAAGCGCTCTAAACAGTGTTTCTGAGCATAACTTGGAGCAAAAGTGCAACTTTTGAAGAATGAACTGAAAACTCATATTTTGTTCCAAAACAGTGTTTGGACGTGATAACAAGCTGTTTTATCATGTTTGTAATGTTACACATGCATTTCCAAACAAGTAGTAAGTCTTGTATTAAGGCGTTCAAAACAGCGTTTGCTGGCGCTGTAAACGCTCTAAACAGTGTTTCTGAGCATAACTTGGAGCAAAAGTGCAACTTTTGAAGAATGAACTGAAAACTCATATTTTGTTCCAAAACAGTGTTTGGACGTGATAACAAGCTGTTTTATCATGTTTGTAATGTTACACATGCATTTCCAAACAAGTAGTAAGTCTTGTATTAAGGCGTTCAAAACAGCGTTTGCTGGCTCTGTAAACGCTCTAAACAGTGTTTCTGAGCATAACTTAGAGCAAAAGTGCAACTTTTGAAGAATGAAAAGAAAACTCATATTTTGTTCCAAAACAGTGTTTGGATGTGATAACAAGCTGTTTTATCATGTTTGTAATGTTACACATGCATTTCCAAACAAGTAGTAAGTCTTGTATTAAGGCGTTCAAAACAGCGTTTGCTGGCTCTGTAAACGCTCTAAACAGTGTTTCTGAGCATAACTTGTGGCAAAAGTGCAACTTTTGAAGAATGAACTGAAAACTCATATTTTGTTCCAAAACAGTGTTTGGATGTGATAGCAAGCTGTTTTATCATGTTTGTAATGTTACACATGCATTTCCAAACAAGTAGTAAGTCTTGCATTTAGGCGTTCAAAACAGCGTTTGCTGGCTCTGTAAACGCTCTAAACAGTGTTTCTGAGCATAACTTGGAGCAAAAGTGCAACTTTTGAAGAATGAACTGAAAACTCATATTTTGTTTCAAAACAGTGTTTGGATGTGATAACAAGCTGTTTTTATCATGTTTGTGATGTTACACATGCATTTCCAAACAAGTAGTAAGTCTTGCATTAAGGCGTTCAAAACAGCGTTTGCTGGCGCTGTTAGCGCTCTAAACAGTGTTTCTGAGCATAACTTGTGGCAAAAGTGCAACTTTTGAAGAATGAAAAGAAAACTCATATTTTGTTCCAAAACAGTGTTTGGATGTGATAACAAGCTGTTTTATCATGTTTGTAATGTTACACATGCATTTCCAAACAAGTAGTAAGTCTTGTATTAAGGCGTTCAAAACAGCGTTTGCTGGCGCTGTTAGCGCTCTAAACAGTGTTTCTGAGCATAACTTGTGGCAAAAGTGCAACTTTTGAAGAATGAAAAGAAAACTCATATTTTGTTTCAAAACAGTGTTTGGATGTGATAACAAGCTGTTTTATCATGTTTGTAATGTTACACATGCATTTCCAAACAAGTAGTAAGTCTTGCATTTAGGCGTTCAAAACAGCGTTTGCTGGCTCTGTAAACGCTCTAAACAGTGTTTCTGAGCATAACTTGGAGCAAAAGTGCAACTTTTGAAGAATGAACTGAAAACTCATATTTTGTTCTAAAACAGTGTTTGGATGTGATAACAAGCTGTTTTATCATGTTTGTAATGTTACACATGCATTTCCAAACAAGTAGTAAGTCTTGTATTAAGGCGTTCAAAACAGCGTTTGCTGGCGCTGTAAGCGCTCTAAACAGTGTTTCTGAGCATAACTTGTGGCAAAAGTGCAACTTTTGAAGAATGAAAAGAAAACTCATATTTTGTTCCAAAACAGTGTTTGGACGTGATAACAAGCTGTTTTATCATGTTTGTAATGTTACACATGCATTTCCAAACAAGTAGTAAGTCTTGTATTAAGGCGTTCAAAACAGCGTTTGCTGGCGCTGTAAATGCTCTAAACAGTGTTTCTGAGCATAACTTGGAGCAAAAGTGCAACTTTTGAAGAATGAACTGAAAACTCATATTTTGTTCCAAAACAGTGTTTGGACGTGATAACAAGCTGTTTTATCATGTTTGTAATGTTACACATGCATTTCCAAACAAGTAGTAAGTCTTGTATTAAGGCGTTCAAAACAGCGTTTGCTGGCTCTGTAAACGCTCTAAACAGTGTTTCTGAGCATAACTTGGGGCAAAAGTGCAACTTTTGAAGAATGAACTGACAACTCATATTTTGTTCCAATACAGTGTTTGGATGTGATAACAAGCTGTTTTATCATGTTTGTAATGTTACACATGCATTTCCAAACAAGTAGTAAGTCTTGCATTTAGGCGTTCAAAACAGCGTTTGCTGGCTCTGTAAACGCTCTAAACAGTGTTTCTGAGCATAACTTGGAGCAAAAGTGCAACTTTTGAAGAATGAACTGAAAACTCATATTTTGTTCCAAAACAGTGTTTGGATGTGATAACAAGCTGTTTTATCATGTTTGTAATGTTACACATGCATTTCCAAACAAGTAGTAAGTCTTGTATTAAGGCGTTCAAACAGCGTTTGCTGGCGCTGTAAGCGCTCTAAACAGTGTTTCTGAGCATAACTTGTGGCAAAAGTGCAACTTTTGAAGAATGAAAAGAAAACTCATATTTTGAATGAAAACAGTGTTTGGATGTGATAACAAGCTGTTTTATCATGTTTGTAATGTTACACATGCATTTCCAAACAAGTAGTAAGTCTTGTATTAAGGCGTTCAAAACATCGTTTGCTGGCGCTGTAAGCGCTCTAAACAGTGTTTCTGAGCATAACTTGTGGCAAAAGTGCAACTTTTGAAGATTGAAAAGAAAACTCATATTTTGTTCCAAAACAGTGTTTGGATGTGATAACAAGCTGTTTTATCATGTTTGTAATGTTACACATGCATTTCCAAACAAGTAGTAAGTCTTGCATTTAGGCGTTCAAACAGCGTTTGCTGGCTCTGTAAACGCTCTAAACAGTGTTTCTGAGCATAACTTGGAGCAAAAGTGCAACTTTTGAAGAATGAACTGAAAACTCATATTTTGTTCCAAAACAGTGTTTGGATGTGATAACAAGCTGTTTTATCATGTTTGTAATGTTACACATGCATTTCCAAACAAGTAGTAAGTCTTGTATTAAGGCGTTCAAAACAGCGTTTGCTGGCGCTGTAAGCGCTCTAAACAGTGTTTCTGAGCATAACTTGGAGCAAAAGTGCAACTTTTGAAGAATGAACTGAAAACTCATATTTTGTTCCAAAACAGTGTTTGGACGTGATAACAAGCTGTTTTATCATGTTTGTAATGTTACACATGCATTTCCAAACAAGTAGTAAGTCTTGTATTAAGGCGTTCAAAACAGCGTTTGCTGGCGCTGGTAAACGCTCTAAACAGTGTTTCTGAGCATAACTTGGAGCAAAAGTGCAACTTTTGAAGAATGAACTGAAAACTCATATTTTGTTCCAAAACAGTGTTTGGACGTGATAACAAGCTGTTTTATCATGTTTGTAATGTTACACATGCATTCCAAACAAGTAGTAAGTCTTGTATTAAGGCGTTCAAAACAGCGTTTTGCTGGCTCTGTAAACGCTCTAAACAGTGTTTCTGAGCATAACTTAGAGCAAAAGTGCAACTTTTGAAGAATGAAAAGAAAACTCATATTTTGTTCCAAAACAGTGTTTGGATGTGATAACAAGCTGTTTTATCATGTTTGTAATGTTACACATGCATTTCCAAACAAGTAGTAAGTCTTGTATTAAGGCGTTCAAAACAGCGTTTGCTGGCTCTGTAAACGCTCTAAACAGTGTTTCTGAGCATAACTTGTGGCAAAAGTGCAACTTTTGAAGAATGAACTGAAAAACTCATATTTTGTTCCAAAACAGTGTTTGGATGTGATAGCAAGCTGTTTTATCATGTTTGTAATGTTACACATGCATTTCCAAACAAGTAGTAAGTCTTGCATTTAGGCGTTCAAAACAGCGTTTGCTGGCTCTGTAAACGCTCTAAACAGTGTTTCTGAGCATAACTTGGAGCAAAAGTGCAACTTTTGAAGAATGAACTGAAAACTCATATTTTGTTTCAAAACAGTGTTTGGATGTGATAACAAGCTGTTTTTATCATGTTTGTGATGTTACACATGCATTTCCAAACAAGTAGTAAGTCTTGCATTAAGGCGTTCAAAACAGCGTTTGCTGGCGCTGTTAGCGCTCTAAACAGTGTTTCTGAGCATAACTTGTGGCAAAAGTGCAACTTTGAAGAATGAAAAGAAACTCATATTTTGTTCCAAACAGTGTTTGGATGTGATAACAAGCTGTTTTATCATGTTTGTAATGTTACACATGCATTTCCAAACAAGTAGTAAGTCTTGTATTAAGGCGTTCAAAACAGCGTTTGCTGGCGCTGTTAGCGCTCTAAACAGTGTTTCTGAGCATAACTTGTGGCAAAAGTGCAACTTTTGAAGAATGAAAGAAAACTCATATTTTGTTTCAAAACAGTGTTTGGATGTGATAACAAGCTGTTTTATCATGTTTGTAATGTTACACATGCATTTCCAAACAAGTAGTAAGTCTTGCATTTAGGCGTTCAAAACAGCGTTTGCTGGCTCTGTAAACCGCTCTAAACAGTGTTTCTGAGCATAACTTGGAGCAAAAGTGCAACTTTTGAAGAATGAACTGAAAACTCATATTTTGTTCTAAAACAGTGTTTGGATGTGATAACAAGCTGTTTTATCATGTTTGTAATGTTACACATGCATTTCCAAACAAGTAGTAAGTCTTGTATTAAGGCGTTCAAAACAGCGTTTGCTGGCGCTGTAAGCGCTCTAAACAGTGTTTCTGAGCATAACTTGTGGCAAAAGTGCAACTTTTGAAGAATGAAAAGAAAACTCATATTTTGAATGAAAACAGTGTTTGGATGTGATAACAAGCTGTTTTATCATGTTTGTAATGTTACACATGCATTTCCAAACAAGTAGTAAGTCTTGCATTTAGGCGTTCAAAACAGCGTTTGCTGGCTCTGTAAACGCTCTAAACAGTGTTTCTGAGCATAACTTGGAGCAAAAGTGCAACTTTTGAAGAATGAACTGAAAACTCATATTTTGTTCCAAAACAGTGTTTGGATGTGATAACAAGCTGTTTTATCATGTTTGTAATGTTACAGATGCATTTCCAAACAAGTAGTAAGTCTTGTATTAAGGCGTTCAAAACAGCGTTTGCTGGCGCTGTAAGCGCTCTAAACAGTGTTTCTGAGCATAACTTGTGGCAAAAGTGCAACTTTTGAAGAATGAAAAGAAAACTCATATTTTGAATGAAAACCAGTGTTTGGATGTGATAACAAGCTGTTTTATCATGTTTGTAATGTTACACATGCATTTCCAAACAAGTAGTAAGTCTTGTATTAAGGCGTTCAAAAACAGCGTTTGCTGGCGCTGTAAGCGCTCTAAACAGTGTTTCTGAGCATAACTTGTGGCAAAAGTGCAACTTTTGAAGAATGAAAAGAAAACTCATATTTTGTTCTAAAACAGTGTTTGGATGTGATAACAAGCTGTTTTATCATGTTTGTAATGTTACACATGCATTTCCAAACAAGTAGTAAGTCTTGTATTAAGGCGTTCAAAACAGCGTTTGCTGGCGCTGTAAGCGCTCTAAACAGTGTTTCTGAGCATAACTTGGGGCAAAAGTGCAACTTTTGAAGAATGAACTGAAAACTCATATTTTGTTTCAAAACAGTGTTTGGATGTGATAACAAGCTGTTTTATCATGTTTGTGATGTTACACATGCATTTCCAAACAAGTAGTAAGTCTTGCATTAAGGCGTTCAAAACAGCGTTTGCTGGCGCTGTAAGCGCTCTAAACAGTGTTTCTGAGCATAACTTGGGGCAAAGTGCAACTTTTGAAGATGAACTGAAAACACATTTTGTTTCAAAACAGTGTTTGGATGTGATAACAAGCTGTTTTATCATGTTTGTAATGTTACACATGCATTTCCAAACAAGTAGTATGTCTTGCATTAAGGCGTTCAAAACAGCGTTTGCTGGCGCTGTAAGCGCTCTAAACAGTGTTTCTGAGCATAACTTGGGGCAAAAGTGCAACTTTTGAAGAATGAACTGAAAACTCATATTTTGTTTCAAAACAGTGTTTGGATGTGATAACAAGCTGTTTTTATCATGTTTGTGATGTTACACATGCATTTCCAAACAAGTAGTAAGTCTTGCATTAAGGCGTTCAAAACAGCGTTTGCTGGCGCTGTAAGCGCTCTAAACAGTGTTTCTGAGCATAACTTGTGGCAAAAGTAGCAACTTTTGAAGAATGAAAAGAAAACTCATATTTTGTTCCAAAACAGTGTTTGGATGTGATAACAAGCTGTTTTATCATGTTTGTAATGTTACACATGCATTTCCAAACAAGTAGTAAGTCTTGTATTAAGGCGTTCAAACAGCGTTTGCTGGCTCTGTAAACGCTCTAACAGTGTTTCTGAGCATAACTTGGGGCAAAAGTGCAACTTTTGAAGAATGAACTGACAACTCATATTTTGTTCCAAAACAGTGTTTGGATGTGATAACAAGCTGTTTTATCATGTTTGTAATGTTACACATGCATTTCCAAACAAGTAGTAAGTCTTGCATTTAGGCGTTCAAAACAGCGTTTGCTGGCTCTGTAAACGCTCTAAACAGTGTTTCTGAGCATAACTTGGAGCAAAAGTGCAACTTTTGAAGAATGAACTGAAAACTCATATTTTGTTCCAAAACAGTGTTTGGATGTGATAGCAAGCTGTTTTATCATGTTTGTAATGTTAAACATGCATTTCCAAACAAGTAGTAAGTCTTGTATTAAGGCGTTCAAAACAGCGTTTGCTGGCGCTGTAAGCGCTCTAAACATTGTTTCTGAGCATAACTTGGGGCAAAAGTGCAACTTTTGAAGAATGAACTGAAAACTCATATTTTGTTTCAAAACAGTGTTTGGATGTGATAACAAGCTGTTTTTATCATGTTTGTGATGTTACACATGCATTTCCAAACAAGTAGTAAGTCTTGCATTAAGGCGTTCAAAACAGCGTTTGCTGGCGCTGTAAGCGCTCTAAACAGTGTTTCTGAGCATAACTTGTGGCAAAAGTGCAACTTTTGAAGAATGAAAAGAAAACTCATATTTTGTTCCAAAACAGTGTTTGGATGTGATAACAAGCTGTTTTATCATGTTTGTAATGTTACACATGCATTTCCAAACAAGTAGTAAGTCTTGCATTTAGGCGTTCAAAACAGCGTTTGCTGGCTCTGTAAACGCTCTAAACAGTGTTTCTGAGCATAACTTGGAGCAAAAGTGCAACTTTTGAAGAATGAACTGAAAACTCATATTTTGTTCCAAAACAGTGTTTGGATGTGATAGCAAGCTGTTTTATCATGTTTTGTAATGTTACACATGCATTTCCAAACAAGTAGTAAGTCTTGTATTAAGGCGTTCAAAACCGCGTTTGCTGGCGCTGTAAGCGCTCTAAACAGTGTTTCTGAGCATAACTTGGAGCAAAAGTGCAACTTTTGAAGAATGAACTGAAAACTCATATTTTGTTCCAAAACAGTGTTTGGACGTGATAACAAGCTGTTTTATCATGTTTGTAATGTTACACATGCATTTCCAAACAAGTAGTAAGTCTTGTATTAAGGCGTTCAAAACAGCGTTTGCTGGCTCTGTAAACGCTCTAAACAGTGTTTCTGAGCATAACTTGGGGCAAAAGTGCAACTTTTGAAGAATGAACTGACAACTCATATTTTGTTCCAAAACAGTGTTTGGATGTGATAACAAGCTGTTTTATCATGTTTGTAATGTTACACATGCATTTCCAAACAAGTAGTAAGTCTTGCATTTAGGCGTTCAAAACAGCGTTTGCTGGCTCTGTAAACGCTCTAAACAGTGTTTCTGAGCAATAACTTAGAGCAAAAGTGCAACTTTTGAAGAATGAAAAGAAAACTCATATTTTGTTCCAAAACAGTGTTTGGATGTGATAACAAGCTGTTTTATCATGTTTGTAATGTTACACATGCATTTCCAAACAAGTAGTAAGTCTTGTATTAAGGCGTTCAAACAGCGTTTGCTGGCTCTGTAAACGCTCTAAACAGTGTTTCTGAGCATAACTTGTGGCAAAAGTGCAACTTTTGAAGAATGAACTGAAAACTCATATTTTGTTCCAAAACAGTGTTTGGATGTGATAGCAAGCTGTTTTATCATGTTTGTAATGTTACACATGCATTTCCAAACAAGTAGTAAGTCTTGCATTTAGGCGTTCAAAACAGCGTTTGCTGGCTCTGTAAACGCTCTAAACAGTGTTTCTGAGCATAACTTGGAGCAAAAGTGCAACTTTTGAAGAATGAACTGAAAACTCATATTTTGTTTCAAAACAGTGTTTGGATGTGATAACAAGCTGTTTTTATCATGTTTTGTGATGTTACACATGCATTTCCAAACAAGTAGTAAGTCTTGCATTAAGGCGTTCAAAACAGCGTTTGCTGGCGCTGTTAGCGCTCTAAACAGTGTTTCTGAGCATAACTTGTGGCAAAAGTGCAACTTTTGAAGAATGAAAAGAAAACTCATATTTTGTTCCAAAACAGTGTTTGGATGTGATAACAAGCTGTTTTATCATGTTTGTAATGTTACACATGCATTTCCAAACAAGTAGTAAGTCTTGTATTAAGGCGTTCAAACAGCGTTTGCTGGCGCTGTTAGCGCTCTAAACAGTGTTTCTGAGCATAACTTGTGGCAAAAGTGCAACTTTTGAAGAATGAAAAGAAAACTCATATTTTGTTTCAAAACGAGTTTGGATGTGATAACAAGCTGTTTTATCATGTTTGTAATGTTACACATGCATTTCCAACAAGTAGTAAGTCTTGCATTTAGGCGTTCAAAACAGCGTTTGCTGGCTCTGTAAACGCTCTAAACAGTGTTTCTGAGCATAACTTGGAGCAAAAGTGCAACTTTTGAAGAATGAACTGAAAACTCATATTTTGTTCTAAAACAGTGTTTGGATGTGATAACAAGCTGTTTTATCATGTTTGTAATGTTACACATGCATTTCCAAACAAGTAGTAAGTCTTGTATTAAGGCGTTCAAACAGCGTTTGCTGGCGCTGTAAGCGCTCTAAACAGTGTTTCTGAGCATAACTTGTGGCAAAAGTGCAACTTTTGAAGAATGAAAAGAAAACTCATATTTGAATGAAAACAGTGTTTGGATGTGATAACAAGCTGTTTTATCATGTTTGTAATGTTACACATGCATTTCCAAACAGTAGTAAGTCTTGCATTTAGGCGTTCAAAACAGCGTTTGCTGGCTCTGTAAACGCTCTAAACAGTGTTTCTGAGCATAACTTGGAGCAAAAGTGCAACTTTTGAAGAATGAACTGAAAACTCATATTTTGTTCCAAAACAGTGTTTGGATGTGATAACAAGCTGTTTTATCATGTTTGTAATGTTACAGATGCATTTCCAAACAAGTAGTAAGTCTTGTATTAAGGCGTTCAAAACAGCGTTTGCTGGCGCTGTAAGCGCTCTAAACAGTGTTTCTGAGCATAACTTGTGGCAAAAGTGCAACTTTTGAAGAATGAAAAGAAAACTCATATTTTGAATGAAAACAGTGTTTGGATGTGATAACAAGCTGTTTTATCATGTTTGTAATGTTACACATGCATTTCCAAACAAGTAGTAAGTCTTGTATTAAGGCGTTCAAAACAGCGTTTGCTGGCGCTGTAAGCGCTCTAAACAGTGTTTCTGAGCATAACTTGTGGCAAAAGTGCAACTTTTGAAGAATGAAAAGAAAACTCATATTTTGTTCTAAAACAGTGTTTGGATGTGATAACAAGCTGTTTTATCATGTTTGTAATGTTACACATGCATTTCCAAACAAGTAGTAAGTCTTGTATTAAGGCGTTCAAAACAGCGTTTGCTGGCGCTGTAAGCGCTCTAAACAGTGTTTCTGAGCATAACTTGGGGCAAAAGTGCAACTTTTGAAGAATGAACTGAAAACTCATATTTTGTTTCAAAACAGTGTTTGGATGTGATAACAAGCTGTTTTATCATGTTTGTGATGTTACACATGCATTTCCAAACAAGTAGTAAGTCTTGCATTAAGGCGTTCAAAACAGCGTTTGCTGGCGCTGTAAGCGCTCTAAACAGTGTTTCTGAGCATAACTTGGGGCAAAAGTGCAACTTTTGAAGAATGAACTGAAAACACATTTTGTTTCAAAACAGTGTTTGGATGTGATAACAAGCTGTTTTATCATGTTTGTAATGTTACACATGCATTTCCAAACAAGTAGTATGTCTTGCATTAAGGCGTTCAAAACCAGCGTTTGCTGGCGCTGTAAGCGCTCTAAACAGTGTTTCTGAGCATAACTTGGGGCAAAAGTGCAACTTTTTGAAGAATGAACTGAAAACTCATATTTTGTTTCAAAACAGTGTTTGGATGTGATAACAAGCTGTTTTTATCATGTTTGTGATGTTACACATGCATTTCCAACAAGTAGTAAGTCTTGCATTAAGGCGTTCAAAACAGCGTTGCTGGCGCTGTAAGCGCTCTAAACAGTGTTTCTGAGCATAACTTGTGGCAAAAGTGCAACTTTGAAGAATGAAAAGAAAACTCATATTTTG